>NC_058082.1:53200095-53500095 GCF_014858855.1 Bufo gargarizans | reverse complement strand
CCTCTTTGCCTCCTCCTCCGATTTTGGTTGATGGCAATCTGGAGTTTGAGGTTTCCAGAATTGTGGACTCTCGCATTGTCCGCGGTTCTCTTCAGTACCTCGTTCATTGGAAGGGTTATGGTCCTGAGGAGAGGATGTGGGTTCCGATGTCGGACATTAAAGCCACTCGCCTTATCAGGGCATTTCATAGGGCTCATCCTGGGAAGGTGGGTCCTGGGTGTCCGGAGTCCACCCGTAGAGGGGGGGGGTACTGTCACTACCAGAGCTTTGAGACGTTCTCACAGCTCTGTGTCTCCACCCCTGTGATGATGTCACTTAGAGTTTGGAGGTGTTCTCACTGTTCTGTTTCTCCGCCCCTGTTGTGAGGTCTTTACTCCCAGCTGTCTCTCCTGATTTCCCTGCCTTTAAATCACCCCTCCTCCTATTGCAGGGCGTGGATTATATTTCTCTTTTCAGTTGTAGCTCTGCCTTGAGTATCTTCACTTCTTTAGCTACTAGTTCCCTGGACCTGTGTTCTGCTGCTGCAAGCACTCCGGATATTGCCAGCGGCCCTTGGATCCGTCTTCTCTGCGGTTGCAGCTTCATCAGCTAAGTGTGCAGACTTTGTTGTATACCTGGTGATTTCCTGACTGGATCTGAGGTGGCCCCGGTTCCCTCCATATTCTGAGCAGGGCATCGGTGGCCGTGCCCCTTCCACTATTGTAGGGGTTACAGGGCTCATCAGTCTAAGGTACGCGGGCATGCCTCGTTCCACCATTTGGATCCGGGCATGTGCTTTAGCAGCATAGGGAGAGTGTTGAGGGTCTGACAGGGGTCACCCTTTCTCTTCCCTAGTTTGGGGTCCGGTCTGTAGCTCTTCTTACTGTGTATGCTCTGGTTACCCTTAAACAGCCGTGACAGCCACCCACAGATCCCCCTCTCCATAACAGCGCCACCCACAGATCCCCCTCTCCATAACAGCGCCACCCACAGATCCCCCTCTCCATAACAGCGCCACCCACAGATCCCCCTCTCCATAACAGCGCCACCCACAGATCCCCCTCTCCATAACAGCGCCACCCACAGATCCCCCTCTCCATAACAGCGCCATCCACAGATCCCCGTCTCCATAACAGCGCCGTCCACAGATCCCCCTCTCCATAACAGCGCCGTCCACAGATCCCCCTCTCCATAACAGCGCCGTCCACCGATCCCCCTCTCCATAACAGCGCCGTCCACATATCCCCCTCTCCATAACTGCGCCACCCACAGATCCCCCTCTCCATAACTGCGCCACCCACAGATCCCCCTCTCCATAACAGCGCCATCCACAGATCCCCCTCTCCATAACAGCGCCATCCACAGATCCCCCTCTCCATAACAGCGCCGTCCACAGATCCTCCCCATAATAGTGTCGTCCACAGATCCTCCCCATAATAGTGTCATCCACAGATCCTCCCCATAATAGTGTCATCCACAGATCCCCCATAATAGTGTCGTCCACAGATCCCCCATAATAGTGTCGTCCACAGATCCCCCATAATAGTGTCGTCCACAGATCCCCCATAATAGTGTCGTCCACAGATCCCCCATAATAGTGTCGTCCACAGATCCCCCATAATAGTGTCGTCCACAATTTGTTTTAATATGGCCTTTGAACATAATTTTTCAAGTAAAATCATATAAACCTCTTTGTTTTGTAATTTTGTCGTTTTTCCCGATTAATCGATTAATCGTAGAAATTAATCGGCAACTAATCGATTATTTAAATAATCGTTAGCTGCAGCGCAAAACACGGACACCGGCAATGTGCATTCGCAGTTTGCGGACCGCACATCGCTGGCACTATAATAGAAAATGCCTAATCTTGTCTGCAATTGCAGACAAGAATAGGACATGTTCTATTTTTTTTTCGGAAACGGAAGCACGGATGCGGAAGTGCGGATCCGCAAATGCGGAGGTGGATCCGCAGATGCGGATGCGGACAGCACATTCAGGCCCCATTAAAAAATGAATGGGTCTGCACCCGTTCCGCAAAAAGCATAGATGTGGTAGGCAATAACAAGTGCTCGGCGGCACTAAATCAGGTGCTCCACGGCACCAAATCAGAAACCATATGTCCTACCACAATCCAGGAGGTTCCAGTGCACATCCATGAATCCTGGAGGGAAAGCAAAAACCATCTATACCTGGGCAAGATGATGATGTGGTATTGAAGGACAGGGTGGGCAAAGAACTGTCCCTGATATTGCCCTACAGGGGGGTGCTATTATGGCCCTAAAAGACTAACCACAGACCACCCGCCCTGATAAGAGCGACCCCGTCCGGAACCTTACCCTATATAAAAATGGCCCTAGTAAGCCCCTAGCCCCTGACTTCCAGGTGATCACTATATAGATCTATGTGTTTTTGACTCATTATAAAAGTATATTATAAGTATATCGCACCCCTTTGTGTATCACACCTATCGATAGCACACCTATACCAGTCCTTAAAAAGACTTTTGTGGCCCTATTAGCTAGCGTTTGGTGTCCCTAACAGCCTGTCCCTGCTCCACACAGCAACCTCTCCCTGCACTGGCAAAACACTGAATGTAAAATGGTGGCCATATCAGGTTTCTTTAAAAGGTAGGGGGTATGTCCATGTGCTGAAACATCTAAATTGGCTGTCCTGTACCACCTGATGGATGTGTCATGGGTCAAAGTTCTTCACAATGTAAAAGAATATGGCGGGCGTGAATATCTCCATATGTTTGCATGTTCGGCGAATCGCGAACACACAAAGTTCGCTGCGAAACGACCGCCGGGCGAACCACAAGGCCATCTCTAGCTATCACTACTCACCTGATTTCTAACAGTGATATCTCCTGATATAGAGAAGATAATGCTATAATTCCGGTCTTGTTTAAAAGGTTTAGAGCTTATATTGTTACATTTTAAAGAATACCAGTCCCCAGGGCCATCTTGAACAAGGGTGGGTACGTGTCACCAAGGTTCCTGGCCTCGATGGAGTAAGAGCCGTTTTTTATGTGTCAGCAGCAGTTGCATGGCTGTCATAGCTGATCTGGGATGGTTCTTACTGGGAGTTGTCAAAGTGCTGGGTGGGTGACTACTCCCCATGTTCCAGGATGGGTTTTGCCAGGCAAAAAAAAACAGCCAGCACTGCTAGGTGGGGAGGATTACCTCCGTCTGACAGTGGAGTTCAGGACGTCTGTGTGCTGTGATCTGAGGGCTGTGTTGGGATCTGTGGCTTGAGCCGGACTGGAGGGCTCAGACCCCTGTGAGGGTGAACAGGCCACCTAACGCCTGCCTGTGGACTTGACAAAGCAGAACTTCGGACAGGGTGTGAAGTAACACCCAGGAGAAAAGGTGACTGATTTGTATATGAACTTTTCATGTGTGTGAACGATCACCAAGCAACTTTTTGTTTTGTTTTGCTTTCTCGTGTGAAAAAACACTGATGTTTTGAACCAAGAATTTGTACTTTGCCTCTGTGCTTCACCCGCTAATCCTAACTACCAGAGCGAATCCCCACATTCCTTAAACCTAAACTAGGTAGGCAGAGGATTAACATAATAGCAATTATATGACCAGAAACAAATTCTGTAATACTCATTATAGTAGAGATGAGCAAATCCAAAAGAATCTTATTTGTTATGAATTTCACAAAAATTCAACTGCCAAACAAATCCAAAGTTTTGGCAACTTAATTCAGAAGAATCATACAAAAGCGGCGCCTAGCGCCATTGTTCCGTGGCAGCTGGTGGGGAAAACCAGGTGAAGAGAAGAAGATTTAGAAGTAAATGATACTGGGAGGGCTTGCCCTGATTGAACTCGAGGCTGACAGGCAGCCTGATCACCAAATCATGGACAGAATTCAGGAAGGTACTTTTACTAAGAAGTGTTCAACTAGCGACCTAAAAGGATTATTATAGCTTGCATCATTCTCAAAGTGCAGCATTTCTAAGTGCACTAGAAATATTCAGGAGACAAACTTAGAGCTTTCCACTGTAGCAGAACTTCAGCTGTGTTTTAGGCGGCTACTCAGAATCTCTGCTTCAAAACAGCAGAACTTCAGCTGTGTTTTTGATGGCTACTCAGACACTCTGCGTCAAAACAGCAGAACTTCAGCTGTGTTTTTGGTGGCTACTCAGACACTCTGCTTCAAAACAGGTAAGGAATTTGTTAGACAGGTTTTTGCTATTGTCTGATTGCAAATAAGCACAGGGCTATTAAGATGTTAAATTTTTTGTTAGGGGAGGAGCTTTTGTGGGAGTGTGTGTATATATAGCAACATAGTATTAGTGTCACGGAAGGTGTACAGGAAACAAGACAATGCAAAATGAATATATGACTCACTGGATCCAAAACTAAGGAACAAAAAGGGAGACCCCTGCATAAGACCTGGCACTCTCCCTGACTGCTCAGCCTATGCGAACACCCCAATGGTGGATGATCGCATATCCTCGTACCTCGACTATATAACACCTGAACACCCTACAATAGTGAGGGGACATGACCACCGGCTCCCTACACTAGACACGGAGGGAGTCAGGGTCACCATAAAATCACAAATGAATGTACAACCCTTATCTTGTAGAAGACTGGGAAATAGGATCAGCATGCACACACACTCCAGGAAGTTGTATAAACCGCACACTAATGCATTATGGGGAGGAATTTAAAGGGATGCAATCAGTCCAACTACAAGACAGCTGAGAGAGGCTAACGAGATGAGGAACTGAAAACCAAAACAAAGAAAGCTCAAGGAGGAGGTTCTGAAAGGCATCTGTCAGAGCTTCTCAGATGTCTGGTGGTGACAGTACCCCTCCCTCTACGAGTGGACTCCGGACACTCAGAGCCCACCTTCTCAGGATGAGACCTATGGAAAGCCCTGATGAGACGAGTGGCCTTAATGTCCGTCACTGGGACCCACATCCTCTCCTCAGGACCATAACCCTCCCAATGAACGAGGTACTGGAGAGAACCGCGGACAACACGAGAATCCACAATCCTAGAGACCTGAAATTCAAGATTACCATCAACCATAATCGGAGGAGGAGGAGGCAAAGGCGAGGGTACAATGGGTTGAACATAAGGTTTTAATAAGGACTTATGAAAAACATTATGGATCTTCCAAGTCTGAGGAAGAGCAAGACGGTAGGCAACAGGATTGATGACAGACAGGATTTTGTAAGGCCCAATAAACTTAGGACCCAACTTCCAGGAGGGAACCTTCAATTTGATATTCTTGGCAGACAACCACACCAGATCACCAACATTCAGGTCCGGACCAGGCACACGTCTCTTATCTGCCACACGCTTATATCTCTCACTCATGCTCTTTAGATTATCCTGAATCTTTTGCCAAATCGATGACAAAGATGAGGAGAATCTGTCCTCATCAGGTAAACCAGAAGACCCCTCTCCTGAGAATGTCCCAAACTGCGGATGAAACCCATATGCACCAAAAAATGGCGACTTATCAGAGGACTCCTGACGACGGTTATTTAAAGCAAACTCGGCAAGGGACAAAAAAGAACACCAATCCTCCTGATTCTCCGCCACAAAACAGCGCAGATATGTCTCCAGATTCTGATTGACGCGTTCTGTCTGGCCATTCGACTGCGGGTGGAAAGCAGAAGAGAATGACAACCGAACCCCCAAGCCAGAACAGAAAGCCTTCCAGAATCTGGAAACAAACTGCGTGCCCCTATCAGAGACTATGTCTGAAGGAATACCATGCAATTTGAAAATGTAATCAATAAATGCCTGCGCCAGCGTCTTAGCATTGGGCAAACCAGGAAAAGGGATGAAATGCACCATTTTGCTAAAACGGTCCACCACCACCAGAATCACAGTCTTCCCCGAGGAACGAGGCAGGTCCGTAATGAAGTCCATGGACAGATGTGTCCAAGGACGGGAAGGAATGGGTAAGGGAAGGAGAGGACCTGATGGCCGTGAATGAGGGACTTTGGCACGAGCGCAAGTCTCGCAGGCTGCTACAAAACCCTCAACCGACTTATGAAGTGCAGGCCACCAGAATCTCCGAGCGATGAGATCCACTGTGGCTCTTGCCCCCGGGTGCCCAGCAAGGACCGTATCGTGGTGTTCCTTAAAAATCTTGTGTCTTAAAGCGAGAGGCACAAACAACCTCCCAGGAGGACAAAGATCAGGAGCCTCTGACTGGGCTGCCTGCACCTCTGCCTCCAATTCAGGAAAAAGAGCAGAGACCACCACACCTTCAGCCAAAATGGGACCCGGGTCTTCAAAATTCCCACCTCCAGGAAAAAAACGTGACAGGGCATCTGCCTTCACATTCTTAACCCCAGGGCGGAACGTGACAACAAAATTAAACCTTGAAAAGAACAAAGACCATCTGGCCTGTCTCGGGTTCAGACGCTTGGCTGACTCCAAGTAGGCCAGATTTTTATGGTCAGTAAACACGGTAATAGGGTGTCTGGCTCCCTCTAGGCAATGGCGCCATTCCTCAAAAGCCAACTTGATAGCCAACAATTCCCTATCTCCCACATCGTAATTTCTCTCTGCGGAGGAGAGTTTCTTCGAGAAAAAGGCACACGGTTGCCATTTGGCAGGAGAGGAACCCTGAGACAAGACCGCACCCACACCCACCTTAGAAGCATCAGCCTCAACTATGAAGGGTAGAGAAATATCAGGTTGTACCAAGATGGGAGCGGAAGCAAAACTCTCCTTGATATTAGAAAAGGCCTTACGCACCTCTACCGACCAGGAAGAAAAATCTACCCCCTTTCTGGTCATATCAGTGAGTGGTTTAACAATAGAGGAATAATTCAAAATAAACTTCCTGTAATAATTGGCAAAGCCCAAAAAACGCATCAGCGGCCTTCTGATTCTCAGGAAGCTCCCACTCAAGCACAGAGCGGACCTTCTCGGGGTCTATGCGAAAACCAGAAGCGGAGAGAAGAAACCCCAGAAACTGAATTTCTGGAACCGCAAACACACATTTTTCCAGTTTTGCGTATAATTTATTCTCCTGCAGGATGAGCAAGACCTGACGTAAGTGTTCCTTATGAGTTTTGAAATCAGGAGAAAAAATCTAAATGTCATCCAAATACACTAATACAAATTTTCCCATTAAATGATAAAAAATGCTGTTCACGAAATGCTGAAAAACGGCTGGGGCATTCATCAAACCAAAAGGCATAACCAAATTCTCAAAATGCCCTCAGGGGTATTGAAGGCCGTCTTCCATTCGTCTCCTTCTCTGACCCTGACCAGGTTGTATGCCCCTCTTAGATCTAATTTGGAAAATACTTTTGCCCCAACAATCTGGTTAAACAGGTCCGGGATCAGAGGAAGCGGATAAGGGTCACGAATAGTGATACTGTTCAGCTCCCTGAAATCCAGACAAGGTCTTAAAGAACCATCTTTTTTCTTAACAAAGAAAAAACCAGCGGCAACAGGTGACTTCGAGGGTCGTATGTGTCCTTTTCTTAGACTCTCAGAGATATAAGCACACATAGCGACCCTTTCAGGTTGGGAAAGATTGTATAAACGAGATTTAGGCAGCTTGGCGCCTGGGATGAGATTAATAGGGCAATCGTACTCCCTGTGCGGGGGCAAATCCTGAACTCCACTCTCAGAGAAGACATCCGAAAATTCAGAGAGAAAAGGTGGTACAGTCTTAGTAGAAACCTCAGAAACAGATGTCGTGAGGCAATTCTCTCTGCAAAAGTCACTCCAACCATTTATTTGCCTCGCTTGCCAATCAATGGTGGGGTTATGTTTAGTGAGCCAGGGTAGCCCCAACACAAGAGGAGTAGGTAATCCGCTAAGGACGAAACATGACACATCCTCAACATGAGCATCACTCACAATTAAACGAATATTGTGAACTATGCCCTTTAATGATTTCTGAGAAAGTGGAGCGGAATCAATAGCAAAAACAGGAATATCCTTTCCCAAAGTGCATACCTGGAAACCATGAGTTATCGCAAAATGATTATCAATGAGATTGACAGCTGCTCCACTATCTACAAAAATCTCACAAAAAATGTTCTTGCTCTCTAGCGCCACCCTGGCAGGCAGGACAAAACGGGAACTACAAGCAAACGGAAAACCTTCAAATTCCGCCTCAACCCTGCCAATAGTAACAGATGGAACATTTTTAAAAGATTTTTTCCTTTTTGTTTCTTTATTACTCCCAGAAAACTGCCTGAATCTCCTAGAGGGACAAACATTTGCCAAATGATTTATACCTCCACAACAAAAACAAACCTTCCCATGCGGGCTGAATCTTCTTTTGTCAGAGGCAATCAACCCCAGCTGCATGGGCTCCTGCTCAGAAGGGGCTGACAGCGACTGAGACCCCTGCGCACAGAATGAGACCGCTGCACTGTCCTGGGACTGAGTATGGCAGGAAGGAGAGATCTCTCCTCTCTCTCTAAGACGCCTGTCAATACGAACGGCCTGAGACATAGCAGAGTCCAAGGAGATAGGCCTCTCATGAAAGGCAAATGCATCTTTCAATCCCTCTGAAAGACCATGGCAAAATTGACTTCGGAGTGCAGCATCATTCCAACCAGTATCAGCTGCCCATCTCCGAAATTCTGAGCAGTATATCTCTGCGGATTGTTTACCCTGGCATAACAGACGTAGTCTAGACTCAGCCAAAGCAACACGATCCGGATCATCATATATCTGACCCAGGGCTAAAAAGAATTCATCCACTGAACGGAGAGGCCGTGCCCCCACCGGCAGCGAAAAGGCCCACGACTGAGCGTTACCCCTGAGCAGCGATATAATGATCCCCACCCTCCATTCCTCATCACCAGAGGAATGGGGAAGAAGGCGAAAATGGAGTTTGCAAGCCTCTCTGAAACGCACAAAATTCTCACTACCCCCGGAGAACGTATCCGGGAGCGAGATCTTAGGCTCAGAACAAACTCCATGAACGCAAGCTGAACCGGTCACTAGAAACTGAGAAAGAGTCTTACGGAGATCAGCTACCTCCAATGAAAGACCCTGGAAGCATTCAGTCAAAAGTGAAACCGGATCCATGCTTGAGACGGTTTTGGCGGTTTAGGTGTACAGGAAACAAAACAATGCAAAATGAATATATGACTCACTGGATCCAAAACTAAGGAACAAAAAGGGAGACCCCTGCATAAGACCTGGCACTCTCCCTGACTGCTCAGCCTATGCGAACACCCCAATGGTGGATGATCGCATATCCTCGTACCTCGACTATATAACACCTGAACACCCTACAATAGTGAGGGGACACGACCACCGGCTCCCTACACTAGACACGGAGGGAGTCAGGGTCACCTGGGATCCAGCAAACATAAAATCACAAATGAATGTACAACACTTATCTTGTAGAAGACTGGGAAATAGGATCAGCATGCACACACACTCCAGGAAGTTGTATAAACTGCACACTAATGCATTATGGGGAAGAATTTAAAGGGATGCAATCAGTCCAACTACAAGACAGCTGAGAGAGGCTAACGAGATGAGGAACTTAAAACCAAAACAAAGAAAGTTCAAGGAGGAGGTTCTGAAAGGCATCTGTCAGAGCTTCTCAGATGTCTGGTTGTGACAATTAGCTTGCCTAATTATAGCTTGCATCATTCTCAAAGTGCAGCATTTCTAAGTGCACTAGAGATATTCAGGAGACTAACTTAGAGCTTTCCACTGTAGCAGAACTTTAGCTGTATTTTTGGTGACTACTCAGACACTCTGCTTCAAAACAGCAGAACTTCAGCTATGTTTTTGGTGGTTACTCAGACACTCTGCTTCAAAACAGGTAAGGAATTTGTTAGACAGTTTTTTGCTGTCTGATCTGTACAAAGCTCTCAGTAATGCA
The DNA here is from genome assembly GCF_014858855.1 of Bufo gargarizans. Lineage (NCBI taxonomy): Eukaryota > Metazoa > Chordata > Amphibia > Anura > Bufonidae > Bufo > Bufo gargarizans. The sequence continues at coordinate 53,490,264 of NC_058082.1, read as the reverse complement.
GCAGGAAATTGCTTTTTTGAAATCTGAGATTTGTAAATGAACTATTAAACAAACTCAGGCTGGGAATGTTGCAATGCCACTGCCACAGAGGCCCCCTAGAAATGTAAGATGGGTTACTGTAGGTTCTGGTAGACTTAGAGTTGTTGATAGAAGACATGTCCCACAGTCTGTGGCTCTCCATAATTGATTTGCAGCAATTTACGAGTGCAAGAGCAACATGGTGGATGGCTCAGGCACAGTGGGTGAAGAACAATCATCTCCTATGCCTAAGGAATGAAAGACTGCAGCCAAAGACAAAAAGGATAAGGTGAGGAATGATAGTAAGCAGCTGTTGGTGGGCGATTCTATCATAAGAGGTGTGAAGTTTGAGGAAAATGGTTTTGTGAGATGTCTCCCTGGTGCTACAGCTATCAGGGACAGACGACATATCCTTAATATTGTTACGCAAGCAAAGCAGGAAAGGGAGGTGGATGTTATTGTCCATCTTGGGACAAATGATCTGGCTTGCAATGAGGTTTCAAAGGTGAAGGAAGCTTTTCACACACTTGGTAATGATATACGGGAGGTTGCATCTACTGTTTCATTCTCTGCAGTTTTGCCTGTGCATAACCTTCAGCATGACAGGCAGATGTGCTTTAAGGGATTCAATGTATGGCTTGGTGAATGGTGTCTGAACCAAGGGTTTGGCTTTGTGTCGCATATTACTTCTTGTTGAAATTGAAAAGAACTGTACAAGAAAGATGGTTTGCATCTTTCTCTCAAGGGAACGAATGTCCTCAGTGAACAGTTCCAAGTATTTGCTAAGGAGCATTGAAACTAGGAAAGGGGGGCAAAAGAGTGATAATCCATCAGACCGACTGCCCCCCGGAACAATGCCAAAAGATGCCAGTAGCACATAGGTTAAGAAATGGCAAGCTCAGAGTCTTGTCTACAAATGCTCACAGTTTAGGAAATAAGATCAATAAACTTGAGTCTATAATGGCATCTGAGAATATAGATTTAGTGGCTGTTACTGAGACATGGTTCAATGGGAGTAATGACTGGGATATAACAATACCAAAATTCTCTCTATATAGGAAAGACAGAGAAGGCAAGAAAGGGGGAGGGGTGGCCCTGTATGTGAAAGATAGCATAAAATCTAATCTAATACAAGTTAGCGAGACCAATTTAGAGTCAGTTTGGGTTACGTTGCAGCTTGATAATCATAAGGTAACTTGTGTAGGTGTGATATATAGAACACATGGCCAAGTCAAAGAATTAGATGATCTACTAGTTGAGGAAATAGCTAAAATGACATTGAAGGGGGAAGTTATCATTATGGGAGACTTTAATCTTCCTCATGTAAACTGGAAAACCAAAATAGCTAGTTTGCCAGGAGTACAGTTTTTCTAAATTCCCTACTGGGATTATCTCTACAGCAAGTAGTTGAGGAGCCAACCTGGAAAGAGGCCATTTTAGATTTAGCATTCACAAATGGGAATTTTGTATCTGATATAATTGTAGGGGAAATATTGGGATCTAGTGATCACCAGTCAGTGTGGTTTACTATAAGCACAGTGACTGAGTCACACCACACAAAAACAAAAGTTTTAGATTTTAGAAAAACTGACTTTTCTAAAATTAGATTAGTGATATACGAGTCCCTATCAGACTGGAACAGTTTGAATGGAGTCCAGGAGAAATGGGACTACTTAAAAGTGGCACTATTGAAGGCAACAGATAATTGCATTAGGCTTGTTAGTAAAAGCAAAAAAAGGAAGAGACCACTGTGGTACTCAGCAGAAGTGGCCAAAATCATTAAAAACAAAAATATAGCATTTAGTAATTATAAAAAAAAAAAAAACGAGGATGACAGAAATTTATAAGAATAGGCAAAGAAAGGCGAAGCAAGTTTTAAGAGCTTCTAAAGCACAGGCAGAAGAGAAATTAGCTCAGTCAGTAAAAAAAAGGTGATAAGACATTCTTCAGATACATAAATGAAAAAAGGAAATTAAACAAGGAATTATCAAATTAAGAACAAAAGAAGGAAGGTATATGGAAGAAGATAAAGAACTAGCTGACTGCCTCAATGAATACTTCCGTTTTTACAAAGGAAAATGAAGGAAAAAGACCTCAGTTAGGGTTTATCAATAAACTGCAGTCTTTGAACTTGGACTCCCATATTGTTGAATGGATTAGGCAGTGGCTGAGGGACAGACAACAGAGGGTTGTAGTCAATAGAGAATATTCAGACCATGGTCTTGTTACCAGTGGGGTACCTCAGGGATCTGTTCTGGGACCCATATTGTTTAATATCTTTATCAGCAAAATTGCAGAAGGCCTCGATGGTAAGGTGTGTCTTTTTGCTGATGACACAAAGATCTGTAACAGGGTTAATGTTCCTGGGGGGATACACCAAATGGAAAAGGATTTAGGAAAACTAGAGGAATGGTCAAAAATATGGCAACTAAAGTGTAATGTGGATGAGTGCAAGATAATGCACCTGGGGCGTAAAAACCCAAGAGCAGAATATAAAATCAGTGATACAGTCCTAACCTCAGTATCTGAGGAAAGGGATTTAGGGATCATTATTTCAGAAGACTTAAAGGTAGGCAGACAATATCATAGAGCAGCAGGAAATGCTAGCAGAATGCTTGGGTGTATAGGGAGAGGCATTACCAGTAGAAAGAGGGAGGTGCTCATGCCGCTCTACAGAGCACTAGTGAGACCTCATTTGGAGTATTGTGCTCAGTACTGGAGACCATATCTCCAGAAGGATATTGATACTTTGGAGAGAGTTCAGAGAAGAGCTACTAAACTAGTACATGGATTGCAGGATCATACTTACCAGGAAAGATTAAAGGACCTTAATATGTTTAGCTTGGAAGAAAGACGAGACAAAGGGGATATGATAGAAACTTTTAAATACATAAAGGGAATCAACACGGTAAAAGAGGAGAGAATATTTGAAAGAAGAACTGCTACAAGAGGACATAGTTTTTAAATTAGAGGGGCAAAGGTTTAAAAGTAATATCAGGAAGTATTACTTTACTGAGAGTAGTGGATGCATGGAATAGCCTTCCTGCAGAAGTGGTAGCTGCAAATACAGTGAAGGAGTTTAAGCATGCATGGGATAAGCATAAGGCCATCCTTCATATATGATAGAGCCAGGGGCTATTTATAGTATTCAGTATATTGGGCAGACTAGATGGGCCAAATGGTTCTTATCTGCCGACACATTGTATGTTTCTATGTTTCCATGGTGTCTTGTGGTTCTGTCTGACAATAAGCTATTAAAGAAAGCCACTAATCTAGTGTGATAGGGACACTATAGGGACACTATAAGGAGAGCATAGGGAGGGAATAGGGAGACATTATTGGGTATATTTTAGGGTTTGATCAGAAAAAACATATAGAGAGAGTGAATGACTAGTCACTGTCTCAGTCGTTTCATGTATCTTGCTAGCATATGAGTCTGCATTACAAAATCCTGCAAGAAAACCATGTTTCTTTTTTCTTTGTAAAAAGGTTCTACAGTTCATAGATGTATTGCCAGAACCCCAAACGGATACATTCTGCTGCAAACGCTGAGCAGTTGTGCATTTTTTTCTAAAAACTAGTTTAAATTTACAGTTTGTAATTGAGCATTTCAGTGCATAATACCCATGTTACTGAACGCGTAGTATATTACTGCAAGATAACATGTATTTACAGAAAAATAAATACTGCAATAACACTATTGTTAAACTCATGTTATTGAAAGCATTTTATTTTTACTACAAAAAAATGTTGTATTACGTCAAGATACTGTTCAGTTCAAACACATTTTATTGCAGAACCTGCATTGTTAGTGAACACATCCTATTACTGTAACATACTGTGCATTTTAAACCCATTTTACTTCAAAAACTGACTTATTTTACCCATGTTAGTGAACGCATTCTATTACTGCAATATACTGTGTGTAACTGAGCACTCTCTATGGCCACCAGCCATTTAAGTTATGATCTGGGAGTGTCAACTACTTATTTACCTGGCTAGTGGCCGCCGGTGCCCTCCTCAGAAAACTGGAGTATGAGGACAGAGTAGCAGCTGGTATTGTCCACAACAGAGGGGCAGGTTCTAGAGAGGTATTATGTGCTTATGTGCATTATTTAGTGATGCCCTGTGGTATCTGGTTCTGCTCGGGCAGTATGTTGTGCCACAATATGGTATTCCTGGCCCCCAGACGCTTGTCTTGGCCATGTATACTTGTATTGGTCCCACTTGTGTCATTTTGGACCTGCCTACAACATGGGGCCACTTTTTTTTTCAGGAACACTTTGAGTTCCCAGTCTGCACCTCATGGAAAACTAAAAACCCATGCCTTAGAAGCAGTAGCAACCAGCCAGTAGTAGGCCACAGTTCTCTCTGGCTTTTGATAGTGGCCTTATTGAGGACAAAAAGGATGACTTGGTGGACAGTATGGCTCAATCCTCCGCTCAGTCACAGTAAGATGATGTCAAGGTCAATGCTGAGTTTGGCAACGTGCCTTGGAGCCAGGGGTCATAGCATTCCTCCTGCTCCTTCTCCTTGTGGCCCCAGAAAAGCCTTTCACTTGCACCATCTCTCTCCTCATTGCCCCCTCTCATGGGGGGGCCTTCTTTTTCTCCAAGAACAGGTAAAAAAACAACCATGATATGGAAAATACTCATGAGAATCCTTCTGTTGATGACTTGTGTTAGAAGGGCCAGCATTTGGCAGAGGCCAGCCTACCCTATGCACAGATGTGTTGGTGGCGATGGTATAAGTGGCACTTGTAGCCACAATGGTATCAGTAGAGACAGTGATCGCGACAGTGGCACTAGGGGCAAATACAGAGCAGGAAATTGGCAAGGGGCCAAGGAGCCCATGATGACATATCACAGTCTAATAAAAGAAGCAGGAAGGATGAGAACTATGATTATGACTGTATGCTGGACAAGTTAAAAGTACTGACTGTAACAGCCCCAAAAATACAAATAGCACAAATATTTTTTTTTCCGTATTTAAGCCAAAACGGACAAAGCTATGATAAGCACCACATGCAATAAATATGTTGTTATCTCTTGCAATTGAGCAGTAGTGTTTATGATTGGTTTTTTTTGGTTGACAAATAATTTTAATTGACGAGTATGTATATTATATAGTTATTGGCCTTTGATTAATGTAAGTTTGTTGTGTGCTAGACAGGACCTGGGAGCTGGATCGGGATGCTAAGGAGAAGGATGAGACATCAAAGGAGAAAAGTGGTGGCCGCGTTTTTCCCCACAAGGTTGTCACACAAACCCACAGCTTAGTCTATATAGAAAGTTGCATTCCAGCTCACCGTATGTTTCCACTGCACGGAACAGACCGGACAAGTCCTTCATATCAATACATGAGAAAGAAAAGGTTGCAGCATCCAGGGTTATAAGTGTTGACGTCGTCTTTATTAATCTTCGGTTAAAATGCAAGTGTTGACATCACCTCCCTTCATCGCCGGTTAACATGTTTCGAACTTAGTAGTTCTTACTCATAACCTATGAGTAAGAACTACTAAGTTCGAAACATGTTAATCGGACTGTGGAGGGTGGTGATGTCTACACTTGTATTTTAACCGAAGATTAATAAAGACGACGGCAACATTTATAACCCTGGATGCTGGAACCTTTTCTTTCTCACACAAACCCACAGTCATGTGCAAGATCTGCAGGTTTAAAATAAGCTGTGGGCATTCAAACACAAACATACGTAGGTACCACGACTACAGTACAGCATCACCGGATCCTGTGGGAAAATACAACTGGCCACATCGCAGAGCATCATCATCAGCTGCTTCTTCTCCCGCTCAGACTCATCCTCCTCTTCCTCCTTGTCCTCTACTTTGTCGTGAGACATTAGTTTGTGTGCAAGCTGAACTCCAATCTGGCCAAGTTGCTGGTGGTGCAGTTTCTGCAGTCCAAACTTAGTTGTAGTAAATGTGGCACAGTTCTGTCCCTTCAGTTTTTACCATATCCCATCCATTGGATTTTTGGCCAGGCTCAATAATGGCTCAGTTCTGTGCCTTCATCAAAATGTAATTATCTTCAAAAACTATATTCTTCTCTATGTGATCAACCACAGTTTTTGCCATATCCTATCAGTTGGAGAGGCCAAGTTTCCATAGTGTCTCTGTTCTGTGTCAAAATGTAATTCTTCACTAAGATAGATTTCTTCTGTATTACATAATTTGGACTTTTTGCCAGCCAGGCACCAATAAAAATTGTCTTGTTATTATGGAAATGTGTCACAGTTCTGTGCCTTTAACAAAACTGAATTTAGACACATGATATTGGTACTTCTGCCCAGCTGCCCGTTTTAATTTTTACCCAAATTTTTTTAAACTTGTCTCATTTTTTTAAATGACTAGGGCCTTTCTACGGCACATATCTTGTTCCCTGACCCCATGGACCCCAGTTTGTTCTACGTGTACTGTCTTGTCCAGCCTCCAGTGTCATCTTAGAGAAGGTTTTCAGTGCGGCAGGTGGCATCCTCAGATCCAAGAGGACAAACTTGTCCTCCACTGGTATACAAAGCATGACTTTTGTCAAAATGACTTAGGCATAGATTAGTGAGGATTTTCACATAACTCTAGGGGAAGGCTGATGATTAGATCTGCCATTACTGATGGTGCCCCATCATGCCACAGTTGCTGTCTGCCTTTATGTTCCGTATGGCTGCTGCTGCTGTTGCTGCCACCACCACCGCAGCTGCCACTCCTTGCTGCTAATCCCCCTACTGTCACTTCCATTACCCAGACTGCCACTAACATTACATCTACATGGCTACACAGCCACTATTACTACAACTACTATTCAATCATAGCAGTGCACGCATCTACTTGCTGCCTTGCCTGTTACATGCTGTGTTGCCACCATTGGCCCTACTATTGCTGCCACTATTACCCTAAACACCTTATACTTTCACCTCTACTTCAGAACAAGCCTCTGTTTCTTTTGACAATTACCGTAACACTTATGACTGTATACATACTGGCATGCATTCTGTCCCCATTAACACATCATATTTAGAAGGTTGAGCTGAACAAGCCACTGTTTACTATTTAACATGTGAATGTCTATAAATGGGCAGTGATCTGCCCCAGTTAAGGCATAATGTTTGGATGCTTGATTCCAACAAGCCACTGTTTTTTCCCATGACAATGTTTGTGTTTTTAAACATTTATCTCCGATAAGGGACAATTTTTGGAAGGTTTCTAATATTAAAAAGTATAACAAATGTAACCATACATTTACATATAGATATATATATATATATATAAGTCAGTGTCATTATTTGCTATTGCTGTCATTGCCTTAAAGGAGGGGAAAAGAGCAAAATTTGTTTTAAAAAATATTAAAAGAGATAAAAAAGATTTGAGTCCTGGGAGACTTCAGAGTGTACATTTTCAGGCCAACTGGAGCATATTTGATTTGTGTAGAATCAATTCGGACACAAATGATTGCATTAAAGGGCTTCTGTCACCCCACTAAACTCATATTTTTTTTGGGGGTACTTATAATCCCTATCCTGCGATATAGCTATACATATGTTATTAATCATTTTCGTTCTGTAGATATGTCAAAAAACGTACTTTTATAATATGCTAATTACCTGTCTACCAGCAAGTAGGGCGTCTACTTGCTGGTAGCAGCTGCAAAAAAACACCCCCTCCTCCTGTTGATTGACAGGGCCAGCAGCGATCTCCTCCTCCGGCTGGCCCTGTCAGCCATTTCAAAAATCGCGCGCCACCATTAAGAGAAGACATCATCAGCGCAGGCGCACTGAGGGAGTGCTGAGGAGGCGAGCCTCCTTCTCTCAGAGCGCCTGCGCCGAATCAACACAGGTGCGCGATTTTTGAAATGCTGACAGGGCCAGCCAGAGGAGGAGATCGCGGCTGGCCCTGTCAATCAACAGGAGGAGGGGGCAATTTTTTGCGGCTGCTACCAGCAAGTAGACGCCCTACTTGCTGGTAGACAGGTAATTAGCTTATTATAAAAGTATGTTTTTTGACATATCTACAGAACGAAAATGATTAATAACATAATGTATAGCTATATCGCAGGATAGGGATTATAAGTACCCCCAAAAAAATATATATGAGTTTAGTAGGGTGACAGAAGCCCTTAAAAAAAAATTTACAAAAATTTAAGAATCAGACAAAACAAATGTCAAGAAGTTTGCTCATTTGTAACATACAGCAAATATTCATGAACTAGTAAAGCATAAGTGATGAGATAATACCTCCATGGATTAGGTATTAAACAGGTTTATTAAAAGGTTTCTGTTACCAGAAATACCTAAATTAAACTAGCTGACATTAGCGATGTGCTACCTAACTAGCCTATTCCTAGTTTTATCCATGCCCCCATTACTCCATAAATGTTACGTTTCTAATATGCAAATTAGCCTCTAGGAGCAGGGGGGCTGGCGGGCGGTGCTCCTGCTCCTAGAGGCTCCATTCTCCCACCTTTGTCACCTCCCTCCAAGTCTTGATTGACAGGTCCAGGCAGCGTTCGCATCCTCCTGCCGGCCCTGAGTGCATGGTAAATCTCGCACCTGCGTCGTGCCATTCAGTATTCAGCGCAGGCGCAGTAAGGAAGTCAGCAGCCAGTGAGCATACTTCCTTCACTATGCCTGTGCCGAATACTAAATGGCACGGCGCAGGCATAGTGAAGAAAGGATGCTCACTGGCTGCCAACTTCCTTACTGCGCCTGCGCTGAATACTGAACGGCACGATGCAGGTGCGAGATTTACCATGCACTGAGGGCCGGCACTAGGATGCGAATGCTGCCTGGACCTGTCAATCAAGACTTGGAGGTAGGTGACAGAGGTGGGAGAACGGAGCCTCTAGGAGAAGGAGCACCCCCCCACCCCCCCCTCCCTCGCTCCTAGAGGCTAATTTGCATATTATAAAAGTTACATTTATGGAGTAACAGGGGCATAGATAAAAGTAGGAATAGACTAGTTAGGTTCAGATAACATTAGCACATCACTAATATCAGCTAGTTTAATTTAGGTATTTCTGGTGACATAAACCCTTTAATACATTTAGCTTTATTCTTTGTGTTCACTGCAGAGGAGCTAGCTGTGGGTGGAGTGACTGAGCATATGTGACCAGCAGCACTCAGTTCAGTAGCTGGACATGCACTTTGCTATCCGCTTTGGCCACAATCAAGATGGCATGTGCTATTCTGTGACTCCAGCCATAGACACATAGAGGGAAGTCCCCTCTATGGCACAAAACTAGTGCTAAAAATATAAAATTTTGTGACTTGTTGGGTGTTTTAGAAACAGCTCGCCGCTTTTCAAAGTAGCAAGTGTTATGGCTCTGCATATGCGCAAGGTCACTTTTTTATAATCTATACCAAGAAACTGGCGTAGATTATAGCAAAAATCTACACTAGCTCCTTTGTTGGTGCAGATGTATGCTTTGGAGCATGGACATGTACAAATGCACCACAAATATTAGGAAGTGTGTGTCTCTTAATAATTGTGGCATGTGAGATGCCAGCAGGGGAGAGGTTATAAAAAGCCAGTCTTGATAAATGTCCCCCATAAAGTGCAGATTTGCCATCTAAGTGGGCACTACATTGGATATTTTATGATGTTACAGATATAAAGTTTAGGTAGGGCTACAATTAAGGAGCAGAATTTAAAGGGACACTGACAGGCAAAATCAGCATATTTAGTTATATATATGACAATACAGGTCTTATACAGTCTATTAAAAGCATCTAAGTAGCCCCCCTGTCCACCTTATAAATACCGAAAAATAAAGTTTTATAACCTGCCTGTCTCGTCACCAATCTGCCCAAGTGGCGGCGTTTCATCTCAAAATGCGCCCAGCCAGCCGCTCCCAACTGCCGTTCTGAAGCCCCACCCAGCTCATCAATATTCACTTTGCTGGGCGGCGGCTATAACTCTCCCCAGTCACGATCCTGCGCATGGGCAATTGAATCCTCCTGGCATCGTTCACATCTAATCTTCTGCGCTTGCGCCCGGCTGTGGTTACACCGGTTTTACATGGGTCTGTATGCAGGCGCGATGTAACCACGGCCGGGCGCAAGCGCAGAAGATTAGACGTGAACGATGCCAGGAGGATTCAATTGCCCATGCGCAGGATCGTGACTGGGGAGAGTTGTAGCCGCCGCCCAGCGAAGTGAATATTGATGAGCTGGGCGGGGCTTCAGAACGGCAGTTGGGAGCGGCTGGCTGGGCGCAATTTGAGATTAAACGCCGCCCCTTGGGCAGATTGGTGACGAGACAGGCAGGTTATAAAACTTTATTTTTTGGTATTTATAAGGTGGACAGAGGGGATACTTAGATGTTTTTAATAGACTTTATAAGACCTGTAATGTCATATATATAACTAAATATGCTGATTTTGCCTGTCAGTGTCCCTTTAAGGTCACCTAAATTTGAAAGATTATTTTAGCTTTGTCCTATGAGAAGAGGATGGATATCCATAATATATTCATAGTTGAATTTGGGTAAGGAGGATAAATTGAGGTTTATACCTATTTGGAGAATGATTTAAAATGATATATGTCTTTAGAAAGTTGGTTCAATTGGTGCTTGGGACAGAATAGGACACAGCTACACAACCAGACATGCCATAGACAAGCCGCAGTTAAAACAGTGAAGGACAAAAACTTTGGCCCACCATTTGTGCAGATTGGAGAGGGTCCCTGAGGTCAGATCCCCACTGATCCATCCTAAGAATCAGTAATTAATTTTTCCTGGAGATCCCTATTAACCCCTTAGGGACACAGCCTTTTTACACCTTAGGACCAGGCCATTTTTTGCAAATCTGACCAGTGTCACTTTAAGTGCTCATAACTTTAAAACGCTTTGACTTATCCAGGCCGTTCTGAGATTGTTTTTTCGTCACATATTGTACTTCATGACACTGGTGAAATGAAGTCAAAAAAATATTTTTTTTTGCACCAAAAAATACCTAATTTAACAAATTTTTGGAAAAATTTGCAAATTTCAAAGTTTCAGTTTCTCTACTTCTGTAATACATAGTAATACCCCCAAAAATTGTGATGACTTTACATTCCCCATATGTCTACTTTATGTTTGAATTGTTTTGGGAATGATATTTTATTTTTTGGGGATGTTATAAGGCTTAGAAGTTTAGAAGCAAATCTTGAAATTTTTCAGCAATTTACAAAAACGACATTTTTAGGGACCAGTTCAGGTCTGAAGTCACTTTGCGAGGCTTACATAATAGAAACCACCCAAAAATGACCCCATCTAAGAAACTACACCCCTCAAGGTATTCAAAACTGATTTTACATACGTTGTTAACCCTTTAGGTGTTGCACAAGAGTTATTGGCAAATGGGGATGAAATTTGAGAATTTCTTTTTTTTGTCAAATTTTTTATTTTAACCCATTTTTTCCACTAACAAAGCAAGGGTTAACAGCCAAACAAGACTGTATCTTTATTACCCTGACTCTGCCGTTTACAGAAACACCCAATATGTGGCCGTAAACTACTGTACGGCCACACAGCGGGGCATAGAGTGAAAGGTGCGCCGTTTGGTTTTTGGAGGGCTGATTTTTATGGACTGGTTTATTTACACCATGTCCCATTTGAAGACCCCTGATGCACCCCTAGAGTAGAAACTCCCTAAAAGTGACCCCATCTAAGAAACTACACCCCTCAAGGTATTCAAAACTGATTTTACATTCGTCGTTAACCCTTTAGGTGTTGCGCAAGAGTTATTGGCAAATGGGGATGAAATTGGAAAATTTCATTTTTTTGTCTAATTTTCCATTTTAACCCATTTTTTCCACTAACAAATCAAGGGTTAACAGCCAAACAAGACTGTATCTTTATTACCCTGACTCTGCCGTTTACAGAAACACCCAATATGTGGCCGTAAACTACTGTACGGCCACACAGCGGGGCATAGAGTGAAAGGTGCGCCGTTTGGTTTTTGGAGGGCTGATTTTTATGGACTGGTTTATTTACACCATGTCCCATTTGAAGACCCCTGATGCACCCCTAGAGTAGAAACTCCCTAAAAGTGACCCCATCTAAGAAACTACACCCCTCAAGGTATTCAAAACTGATTTTACATTCGTCGTTAACCCTTTAGGTGTTGCGCAAGAGTTATTGGCAAATGGGGATGAAATTGGAAAATTTCATTTTTTTGCCTTATTTTCCATTTTAACCCATGTTTTCTACTAACAAAGCAAGGGTTAACAGCCAAACAAGACTGTATCTTTATTACCCTGACTCTGCCGTTTACAGAAATACCCAATATGTGGCCGTACACTACTGTACGGCCACACAGCGGGGCGTAGAGTGAAAGGTGCGCCGTTTGGTTTTTGGAGGGCTGATTTTTACGGACCGGTTTATTTACACCGTGTCCTGTTTCAACCCCCCTGATGCACCCCTGGAGTCGAAACTCCCTAAAAGTGACCCCATTTTGGAAACTACGGGATAAGGTGGCATTTTTTGGGGGAGTATTTTTAGGGTAAATATAATTTTTGGTTGCTCTATATTACATTTTTGTGAGGTAAGGTTACCAAAAATTGAAATTCTGATATTTCATCTCCATTTGCCATTAACTGTTGAGGAACACCTAAAGGGTTAATAAAGTTTGTATAATCATTTTTGAATACCTTGAGGGGTGTAGTTTCTTAGATGGGGTCAATTTTAGGGAGTTTTTACTCTAGGGGGGCATCAGGGGGGCTTCAAAAGGGATATGGTGTCAATAAAAAAGGCCATCAAAATCGGCCTTCCAGAAACCATGTCGGTCCTTTCCTTTTGCAGCCTCCCTTTTACGGATACAGCAGTTTACGACCACAAATGTGGCGTTTCTGTAAACTGCAGTATCAGGGTAATAAATTTTAACTTTTGTTTGGTTGTTAACCCTTGTTTTCTTACCGGAAAAAACGGACTGAAATGGAAAAGTGCCAAAAATAGCGGTTTTGGCACCGTTTTTTTGTTTTTTTTTTAACCGTGTTAATCTGGGTAGTTAGGTCATGGGATATTGTTATAGAGGAGATTCTTACGGACGCGGCAATATCTAATAAGTCTACTTTTTTTTACAATTATTTAGGTTTTTGACTATATTATCTTTTTTGATACAACTTTTTTTTTTGGGTATCTCTAAAGTCTAAGTGTAATTTTTTTAATTTTCTTTTAGCCAATTATCTTATGTGGGGGCTCATTTTTTGCGGGATGAGCGGACGGTTTTATTGGCACTATTTTGGGGGCTATATGACTTTTTGATCGCTTGCTATGAAACTTTTTGTTATGTAAGGTGACAAAAAAAAATTTTTTGCACCTATTTTTTTTTTTTTTTTTTACTGTGTTAATCTGGGGGGTTGGGTCATGGGGTATTTTTATAGAGGAGATTCTTACGGACGTGGCGATACCTAATAAGTCAACTTTTTTTTTACAATAATTTAGGTTTTAGACTATATTATCCTTTTTGATACCCTAAAAAAAAATTTGTATCTCTAAAGTCTAAGAGTCATTTTCAATTTTTTTTTTATCTGATTATCTTATGTGGGGGCTCATTTTTTGCGGGATGAGATGACGGTTGTATTGGCACTAATTTGGGGGCTATATGACTTTTTGATCGCTTGCTTTTTATTATGTAAGGTGACAAAAAAAAAACTTTTTTTGCACCTTTTTTTTTTTTCTGGACCGTGTTAGGCTACTTTCACACTAGCGTTCGGGCGGATCCGTTCAGAACGGATCCGCCCATAATAATGCAGACGGAGGCTCCGTTCAGTACGGATCCGTCTGCATTATTTTAGCAAAAAAAAGCTAAGTGTGAAAATAGCCTAGTACGGATCCGTCCAGACTTTCAATGTAAAGTCAATGGGGGACGGATCCGCTTGAAGATTGAGCCACATTGTGGCATCTTCAAACGGATCCGTCCCCATTGACTTACATTGAAAGTCTGGACGGATCCGTACGGATCCGCACGCCTCCGCACGGCCAGGCGGACACCCGAACGCTGCAAGCAGCGTTCAGCTGTCCGCCTGTCCGTGCGGAGGCGAGCGGAGCGGAGGCTGAACGCCGCCAGACTGATGCAGTCTGAGCGGATCCGCCTCCATTCAGACTGCATCAGGGCTGGACGGCTGCGTTCGGGTCCGCTCGTGAGCTCCTTCAAACGGAGCTCACGAACGGAATACCGAACGCTAGTGTGAAAGCAGCCTTAATCTGGGGGGTTAGGTCATGGGGCATTTTTATAGAGGAGATTATTACAGACGCGGCAATACCTATGTCTACTTTTAATAAATTATTTTAGTTTTTTTGGGTGTCTCAAGTCTGAGAACCATTTTTTTTTTTTATCCCATGTCAGTCCTAAATTGGGATATAAATTTAGTACTCCATGGAAGTGTGATACTCCCTGAAGCAACCGTCAATGCAGAGGCCCGGATGATCGGGGCATGTGTCGCACTGAGTAGTCGTGTCCTTCCGTATCCCCCTCCTGCGACACACTCTGCACTTTTTTTGGGTTCGTCCCTTCTTTCCAGTATGGGGGACCACACCTGGAAAGTGTTGGCCAGGGACGATCCGGGCGCCTACAGTTCCCGAGGTACTCCGGCCTGCTCTTTCCCGGTCCGAAAAGATCAGGGCCTTGAGGACTGCCTCATAGAACTGGAGGAATGTCCCTGTGCTGCCAGCGCTTCGGGATAGTACAAAAGAGTTGTACATGGCAACCTGCACCAAGTAGACCGCAACTTTTTTGTACCATGCCCGGGTTTTGCGCATGGCGTTATATGGCTTGAGGACTTGATCCGAGAGATCAACTCCTCCCATATACCGATTGTAGGCGACGATACAATCGGGCTTGAGGACCGTTGCCGCGGTACCTCGCACAGGGACAGGGGTGATGCCGTTACCATGAATTGTGGACAGCATAAGGACATCCCTCTTGTCCTTATACCTGACCAGCAACAGGTTTCCAGTGGTAAGGGCACGGGTCTCACCCCTGGGGATGGGTACCTGGAGGGGGTGGGCAGGGAGGCCGCGTTGATTTTTCCGCACGGTCCCACAAGCGGACGTGGATCTGGCGGCAAGGGACTGGAACAAGGGGATACTGGTATAAAAGTTATCCACGTACAAGTGGTAACCCTTATCCAGCAGTGGGTACATAAGGTCCCACACGAGTTTCCCGGTAACACCCAGAGTGGGGGGACATTCTGGTGGTTGAATCCGGGAATCTCGCCCCTCGTACACACGAAATTTGTAAGTGTACCCTGAGGTACTCTCACAAATTTTGTATAGCTTCACGCCATACCTCGCCCGCTTGGAAGGCACATACTGGCGGAAAATGAGTCTCCCCTTGAACGCAATGAGAGACTCATCAACCACGACCTCCCTTCCAGGTACATAGGCCTCCATGAATTTGGCCCCAAAGTGATCGATGACCGGCCGTATCTTGTACAGACGGTCATGGGCAGGATCACCTCGGGGTGGACATGCTGCATTATCGGAATAATGCAGACATTTCCTGATGGCCTCAAACCGGGAGCGTGTCATAACCGTACTGTAAAGTGGGGTCTGATATAGGACGTCCCCACTCCAGTACAGCCTGGCACTGGGTTTCTTGACCAGGCCCATATGCAGCACGAGGCCCCAAAATGTCCTCATTTCGGCTGCACTGACCGGCGTCCAGCCACCGGGCCTGGCCAAAAAGGAGCCCGGGTGTTGAGCGACGAACTGTTGGGCGTACAGATTCGTCTGCTCCACCATCAGATTTACCAGTGAGTCACTGAAAAAATGACAAAAAAAGTCATATTCAGTGTAGCCCACTGTGGAAATCTGGATTCCTGATTGGCCTACAAAATCAGGAATCACGGGCTCGTATCGCTCTGGGCTACACCAGACAAGTTCACCGGCAGGGTGCTCCGGTGGATTTAACTGGTGGGCCGGGAAACCAGTACGAGCCCCAGAGCTGCTCGTACTAGTGTGGGCCACAGGGTCCCTAACATGGCGGTCCCCTTGCTCCGCCTGGCGGCGTCTCCGCCGCCTTGGGGGCTCATCATCATCGCTAGATGATGAGGAGGATGCGGATGACAACAGGAATGTGGGGTCATCCTCATCCTCACTGGGACTCTCGGACTCGGAGGCAAGCTGGGCGTATGCCTCCTCGGCCGAGAACGTCCGGCGGGCCATAGGGGAGTGTGTGTCTGCGTGTATATGTGCGTGTGTGTAACTCTTTATTTGGTGTGCGTGTGTGAGGGGGCACGGGTGTTCACGAACTCACCCTAAAACTAACAGAAAAAAATAAATAAAACTAACTAAAAAAAAGGGCAAAAAAGTGAGGAAAAAAAATTCAAAACTGCTGATCAACCGTCCGAAGTTGATCAGCGGTGGGGTGTGCGATGCGCTTACAGTGGCCGGACGCTAAGTGCCGGTCACAGTCAGCGAACTCAAAAAAAAAAAAAAAAAAAAAGTACCCCAAAAAAGGTGGGGGGGGGGGGGCAAGTGGCAGGGGGAGGGGGGCAAGTGGCAGCACCCCTGGGGGGTCTAGGGTCACACAGCTGTGCTGTGGACCCCAGACACCCTAACTAGGGTGATGCAATAAAAAGTAAAAAAAAACTAACTTTCCCTTTTTTTTCCCTGCCTATCCCAAACTTTCCCTAGCTGTCCCTATGTACCTGATGGGGTGCTGGGGCACAGATCGGGTCCTGGGGGCACAGATCAGGGGTGCTGGCAGCGATGGTGGACACAAGCAGGCAGCTCCTCTCTCCTCCGGCGCTGGAACACAAAAGGAGGAGGAGAGGGGCGCCTGCCTCTTTTGAATCTGCCGCCGCACCGCCCCCTGACCAATCAGAAAGCGATCCTGAGTGGTGATGTCACCATCACCACTCAGGATCGCTGGATGGTGATTGGTGGAGTGAAATCACACCACCATCACCATCCTGTTCCGGGTTATCGGGTCTTCAGAGACCCGAATAACCCGGAAACGCAGAAAACCGCAGGTCTGAATTGACCTGCGGTTTTTTGCGATCGCATACATGGGGGGGTCACCGGACCCCCCGACGCATTTGCCCCAAGTGCCTGCTCAATGTTTTGAGCAGGCACGGGGTTCCGATCGCCGCCGGCCGCGCGGCGGTGATTGAAAATGCACAGGGCGTACATGTACGCCCTGTGTCCTTAAGTACCAGGGCACAAGGGCGTACCTGTACGCCCTGTGTCCTTAAGGGGTTAAAATAAGGATAAGTAAAATTTTGGGACGTGGGAAATATGTCACTGTTTGAGGCAGGGGCTCATTTGGTTCCAAACCACTTTACCCAAACTATAGGAGTAAATATGACTATCATAAATGGAACATTGTAACACAATAAATGGTGGGATATCAGGGGGTCAATTCGAGACCAATATATACAGAATAAACACCTTCATATTTCTAGAAGATACTGAGCTCTGAAGGGCTATTGTATTATACATTGGTATATTATATAAGGCCTCATGCACACAACCGTTTTTTTTTAAGGTCCGCAAAAACAGGGTCTGTAGGTCCGTGATCCGTGACCGTTTTTTCGTCCGTGGGTCTTCCTTGTTTTTTGGAGGATCCACAGACATGAAAAATGAAAAAAAAATCTAAGTCAAGTTTGCCATTGAAATGATAGGAAAAAACGGACACGGATCACAGACGCGGATGACAATCTTGTGTGCATCCGTGATTTTTCACGGACCCATTGACTTGAATGGGTCCGTGAACCGTTGGCCGTGAAAAAAATAGGACAGGTCATATTTTTTTCACGGCCAGGAAACACGAATCACGGATGTGGCTGCCAAACGGTGCATTTTCCGATTTTTCCACGGACCCATTGAAAGTCAATGGGTCAGCGAAAAAAAACGGAAAACGGCACAACGGCCACGGATGCACACAACGGTCGTGTGCATGAGGCCTTACAGAGAGGTTTGGGAAGCTGTCGACATGATGCTTGTGCAGAGAAGGGGTAAAAGTGAATGTAAGGCTTTGCACTTAAAGGATCTGAATACTTTTGTATTTGCATCTAATTAAAATTTTAACATGGCCACTGAGTTATTCAATAAAATGTACCTTTATAGTGCCACCTATGGTTAGTTTTTTCTTATTTCTTTGTCCGGCTTTGACCACACATGAGTAGTGACCTGGAGCAGGGGTACTTTGAAGTCTGGACATTTGTGGACATTTGTCCTGCATTTGTCCCACAGATATACTGTGGACTTAACCTGTCCATATACAGGTGAAACTCGAAAAATTAGAATATCGTGCAAAAGTCCATTTATTTCAGTAATGCAGCTTAAAATTTGAATTTTGTGAAAAGGTTCAATATTCTAGGCTCAAAGTGTCATACTCTAGTCAGCTAATTAATCCATACCCCCTGAGCAAAGGGTACCTCAAAATTGTGACTTTGGGGTTTCATAAGCTGTAAGCCATAATCATCCAGATTATAACAAATAAAGGCTTGAAATATCTCGCTTTGCCTGTAATGAGTCTCTCATATGTTCGTTTCACCTTTTAAGTTGCATTACTGAAATAAATGAACTTTGCACAATATACATATTATTTCACCAGTATATCTTATATCTGTGGACTTAATTTGTCCATAGATATTAAAATCCTCTTTTATGATACCTCAGTATCTGTGACGGTCCTTTTCATTTTTGACCTCACTACTAGGGTTTTGTTGCCATTGGCAACGGTGTGTAAATACAGATAACATTATGGCATCAGATGTATATGTATTAAGGCAGATTGCCTGGATTTGTGGGAGGGGCTGAGGTCCGCCTCCAGCCTATTTAGGGCACTCCCCTTACCTGGCTCCTGCATCATTGAGGTCTGAGCTTTTGAGAGAGGAGGTCGCTTGTGGAGTGTCTGGAGAGTTGCCTGCGAGTCGCTGAATTTCTGGGAGTTTTTCCTTGCCATCAGTTCTGGATTTGGAGCATTTCGGTTCTATTTTTCCGGCTTTACTCAGGTTCACTGGGGGTCACGTTTTGCCCGTTAAATTGCGAGTCATCCATACGGTGCAGCCGGGGCCTCACGGTTGCCCCCTGTACCGGTTCAATTCATTTCACCAAACGCTGCACCATGTCACTGTTTTCTCATACAAGTCACCAGTATTTCATTTCTGTCACGCCTTGTTCATGCACAATTTGTCTACACCGTACCACTATTCCGGTCAGCACCCCTCCGGCAAGCATGCAGTCGTTTCCTGGGCAATCCCCCATTTCTGTTAATTTCATTTCACCAAACGCTGCACTAATGTCACAGCTTTCTCGCCCAGGTCACCAGCATTTCATTTCTGTCATGTCTTTTTCAGGCATAAATTTACCTACACCGTATCACTACTCCGGACAACACCCCTGCGGCTGCAGGCAGTGGTTTCTGAGTCATCCATACGGTACAGCCGGGGCCTCACGGTTGCCCCTGTACCGGTTCATTTCATTTCATCATACGCTGCACCAATGTCACGGTTTTCTCATACAAGTCACCAGTATTCATTTCTGTCACGCCTTGTTCATGCGCAATTTGTCCACACCGTACTACCATTCCGGTCAACACCTCTGCAGCATGCGGCATGGTTTCTGGCCTAATCCCCCATTTCTGTTTCATTTCATTTCATAGACGCTGCGCTAATGTCACGGCTTTCTCACAGTCACTAGCATCTCATTTTGTCATGTCTCGTTCAAGCAATCTTCCCACAGGCAACACTGTGGTCAGCACCCCTGTGGTTTCCAGGCTCGTTCCCCATTTCCTTTTCAGTCCATATCACCCCACAATCATCCACATTCATGCCCCCCCCCCCTCCTCATGTTCATGTGCACGGCTGCAGGAGCACAAATGCGTATGAGTTATTTCATACGGTACAGCAGGGCCTAACGGTTGCCCCTTGTACCGGTTCATCTCATTTCATCAATGCGCACCAATGTCACGGTTTTCATACAAAGTCACCAGCTTTCATTTCTGTCGCACCTGTTCATGCGCATTTGTTCACAAACCGCACCACCATTCCGGGCAACAGCTCTGGCAGCATGCGGCCAATGGTTCCTGGATTAAATCCCCCAGTTCTGTTGTTCTTTTCACACACGCTGCACCCATGTCACGGCTTCTCGCAGCAATCACCGGCAGCTCATTGCTCTCATGCCTATTCTGGCGTCTCCCCACAGGACCGACACTCCGGTCAGCACCCTGCTGGTTCCAGCCCCATTCCCCCATTTCTGGTTTATTTCATTTCACCCCTCAACATCCGACATCCAACATTCATGCCCCCCCCCCCTCCTCCTCGTATTCATGTGCACAGCACAGGGGCCAGCTGCGGGCTCCCGGCACACCCCCTATTCATTTCAACCTCCACTGGGCTTACCGCTGCACAGACATCCCCTCCCCACCGCCTCCTGCCTGTTTTGCCGCTCCTCCTGCCGCGCGGCCGATGGCGCCCGGCCGCGTCCTGGTGCAGGGTCTGCGCATGCGCGGCCGGGGTTCTGCGCATGCGCGACGATTCCGTCGGCGCATGCGCGGTGTCCCGGCGGCCGTGGTGGGACTCCGGACGGATGGGAACAGAAATAAATGGCATTTCATTCTTATATGCTCCAAGATGTTACTCTTCATAAACAATCACATAAACTTCCAAGCATGATCCACATGATTCACCCAACTTCGCCAGCAACGTTCATGCCCCCCCCCCCCCCGTATTCACGTGCACAGCTGCAGGGGCCAGCGGCGGTGCAACCGGCACACCCCCTATTCATTGCAACCTCCTCTGGGCTGACCGCTGCACAGACATCCCCTCCCAAACCGCCTCCTGCCTGTTTTGCCGCTCCTCCTGCAGCGCGGCCGATGGTGCGCGGCCTGGTGCCTGGTCTGCGCATGCGTGGCCGGGGTTCTGCGCATGCGCGGCGATTCCGTTGGCGCATGCGCGGTGTCCCGGCGGCCGTGTGCGCCGCATCTGATACGGGGGGCCGCCGTCGGACGGTCCGGCCCGGCCGGTCGGCTGAGCTCAGGGGGCTCCGGTCACACAGGGGGCCCCTCCTGCGCAGGTTGCAGGGGGGCCTTCCAGCACGCCCCTCCAAAGTCAAACATCACCCCAGCAGCCCCACACAATAGAAAAAAAAAAAAGCTAATTAAAGGACACAGTCCAATACGTTCCATTGGATTGCAAAACGCACATTCCCACTTGTGCATGGCCATGCGCCACGCGCTGGTCTCTTCTCACACCAGGCGCAAGCTATCATTTCATGAACAACCGTCATGATCCTCCGGTGTACCATGTACATTGTCACATTTCATCACACTATCTTATGTTTACCCTCGCCCTTTTTTTCAGGCGGTCAACCTATATTGTATTTTGCACTACCATGTATCCGGAGAATTTTTTCTTACCACCAGGTATGTTCACCTGCTCATTAACAAAAGTCTTCCTTACATTTCGAATAATCCCGTTAGGGTCAGCGTGCTGGCTTTAGGGGCACCATCATCCCACTAGGTTACCCCCTTCTTGGCTTCGCCAGCAGTTAGTGGTCCCGCGAGGCCGACACCCCGCCTCAAACGTACAGAGGCACCCGCCCAACGCGCCACCTCGTTAGTAAGCCGCCTCGCGTGTTGCATAGAGAGGGCCTCACCTGTCACTCCCCTAGTCCTGTCTTACAGTCACCGAGAGGCCAACGCTCCTGCCACTACCACAAGTGGCCTCATTAACCCCTCGCGCCAAATCATAGGTAGAGCCTCTTAAGCCGCTTGGCAAATTAGCAGGGCCTCATCTGTCACCATGCAAGTATAATTTTTCGCCATCCGGCCTAGCTAGCTTGCCAGCACGATCCTGTGTTTCCCCAAGCTAATCAACTGTTTTGTTTTACCATGTCTCTGGAAGGGATAGAGAACTTCTCCCTACCTGGCACCCCTGCTAGATCCGTCACTGCTACCCAGGGAGACGGTCTAGCCAGTCCAGCACCCATCAGATCCTGGACAATCCCGCGCATAACGATGGAGTTAAGGTGACGGCATGTTCCCTTCCCCGCCACGACGAGGGAAGCAGAGCTTTTCCGGCTGCTGCGCACGCCAATTGATAACAGGGAGGCAGGGGAAGGACCTAGCCAGTCCAGCACAGGGGATATACATACCATGCTGTCCTCCCTAAATGTCATCCATGTCTAAAGTCAACGCCAGGTTGGAGAGGCTGGAATCAGTCACCGCGACCCTCTCCTTGGCAGGGCCACCACCGGCAGCGTCACCGGCGCCGGCCGGATTGCCAGTGATCACGTCGACCGTTAGCCTGGAGGACCAAGAAGTCAGCCCGGCGCACATAATACCAGAGGAGGAACCTGGGGTACCCATCGCCACCAAGAAGACAGAAGGGCCAGACACGGTCATCACCTTTCCTGGGTACCCAGTTGGATTCAGCCTCAATGCAAGCCAGTTTGCCATCCGGGAAGATCCAGGACATTCTCGCCCACATAGACAACTACCTTCAACTCAGCACCGGCAACCGCAAAGAACTGCAGTCCCTGTTGGGCTCCCTGATCTTTGCCATGCGCATCCACCTCAGGGTCGCTCATTTATATCACGGCTCCTGCACCTCTCCCCTTTCTCCTACACGACTCGCACGGGGTGTCCCTGGATGCCCACGCTGCAGGCAGCTCTGGGCATGTGGGGGAGATTTCTGTCCACCTGGAATGGCGGGGGCTTGTTTCTCCCTCAGCCGTCGGACTCTTCCCCCTCTATCTGGTCAGATGCGGCATTTACCACAGGCTTCGCGGCCATTTTTGGGAACGATTGGCTGTGGGGCAGCTGGCCTCCTGCGGTCCGGGGTTTGGAGGGATTCTCCGCTGCCTCAGTGCTTTTCAAGTTCTACCCCATCGGGGCGGCTGCCGTAGCGTGGGGTCATTCAGGGGCAAACATGTCGGTCTGGTGCTATTCAGACAACCATACGACCTGCCAGTTCATCAACAGGATCGTTCCAAATCTCTCACAATCGTGAGGTTTCTGCGGAGACTTCCTTGGTTGGCCGCTTGCAATAATTTCTTCTTGCATTGTTTCCATGTCCCGGGGGTGGGCAATACGGCAGCTGACAGTCTGTCTCGCGTCAAATTTCAGGCATTTCATCAAGCTCTCCCATCAGCGTCACCCACGGCCTCCATCACTCCATCATTTCAAACAGCTCATTCTGGATTAGAAGGCATCATGCGGCATAGCCAGTCTTTGTCCCGCTTAGCACTATCAGACGATACACATAGAACACACGACAGAGCGTTCACACTATTCAACAGGTCCTGTTGGAACACAACATCACGCCCCCTTTTGTCATGACGTCTCTTCCGGGGTTGGCTTCTTTTTGCCACCTCAAAATCATGTCATACAACACCATCAAACTATATCTCACTGGCATTTCAACATCATATGCTAATCACACACCCCAATAACATCAGCTTCATGTCCTCGCACCAGATCAAAGCCATACTCAGAGGTATTCAGGAAACGGAACCCGCACGTCCAGCCCAGAGGCTACCCATAATCAATCATATCTTCAAAGCATTATCCGACTTACTGGACGCCACGCCTCTTGAAACAGATACCAACTCCATCAAAACGGCAATTTACTTGGCCATCTACGGATTCCTGAGTTCCTGGAAATTCACTACAGCCTCCACGACCTGAACCTCACCTTGTCTTCTTGTCTCCCACTTGTCAAAACACATGGTTCACTACATCCTGTCCTTACCTCACTCCAAGAATAGTCAGCACTTACCCGTCAACATTTCATTACCCCACGCACAACAGATGGTGTCCAGTCAGGGTCCTGGATGCTCACAATCAGCGTCACAAGTTCTACCCTCTCAACCGCTACTTCAACTACATGGTTCGGTACTCACCACCACCACCTTCATGACCCATGCTGGGTCATCCCTCACACAACTAGGCCTCAACGCAGCCAACTACTCAGGGCACTCCTTTCGCATTGGAGCCACGTCCACGGCCTCCAGTGCCAACATCCTCACTCATGTCATCAGGGGATTGGGGCGCTGGGAGTCATCCGCTTACGCGCAATACATTCCCAATCCAACACAAGAGTTAAGAGTGGCTTTCCAAAACATGTCGGGTCAAGCCATTGATACATCAATTGGTTACAATAAACTGGTTATTTCCATTTTTGCCCTCTTCTTTCTCAGGCCTACCTCATCCTCGGTTTCGGCACACCACAACCGACTGCACTTATTCCCTGCTTTCCCAGGGCTCTTCACTGTACTACCGTAAGCCCCTTACACAAGTATTAAGGCAGATTGCCTGGATTTGTGGGAGGGGCTGAGGTCCGCCTCCGGCCTATTTAGGGCACTCCCCTTACCTGGCTCCTGCATCATTGAGGTCTGAGCTTTTGACCCTCCCACCACTCCACTCATTTACAACTCATTTCTTCCATATCTTTTCCTTGGGTAGGCCCTCTTCTTTCTCAGGCCTACCTCATCCTCGGTTTCGGCACACCACAACCGACTGCACTTATTCCCTGCTTTCCCAGGGCTCTTCACTGTACTACCGTAAGCCCCTTACACAAATGTATATATATATATATATATATCTACAGCATTGATTGTGGCCCATTTGTCAGATTTCCCACAATTGCCTTAGTGGGTGACATTTATCTTTAATATGAGCCCCTGTCCTTGCAGCATTTATATGCCTATGAATTTACAACTCCCTCTGGTGCCCTAGTATTGTGATAAGAGGCAGCGTCGAGATGATGGACTTACCGCTCCATCCACTACCTTCTCCACTTCCACTGCCGCTGGCTCCGCCCAGAGGGGGGAGCGTGGCTTACTTGTTACGGCTCCGCCCAAAAAGGCGGGTCTAACTTGTTATCAGTGCAGCTCTCAGCACACGGCCAAAACAGAGCCGGAGGCTACACTTTATGCTGCGCGCGCGCCAAAACAGGCGTGCAGCGTTTTCCCTGTACCTGAACGGGTGGCTGAGAATGCTTAGTACAAGCGGCATTTCCCACCTGTAATCAGTTCCTCCTGATAAAATGTCACCCAGTTTGGGATGACACAGAAACGCGTCGAGCATGCGTTAGGCAGGGATTTAAAAATCAAGAATCTGAATAGGGGACAGTATTGTTCAGTATGAGGAGCCGCATGGGTGTTGCAATTAATTAGTGCATAAGGTACATAGCACTTCCCCTTGATACAGTAGCTCCTATGTCTTGCTGTCCTTCTAGCTGTCATTCAGACACTATTTAGGACAGCTAGCAAGGTTAGTTCACAGCAAGTGTGTGCTGTATTCCAGGCTATTTGGAGGTAAATAAGCCGCTATATTCCTCCAACAGGATACACTGCACTTAGTTTTGGTGATGGAGACACAAGCTCCGTTATTTTTATGAGCTACTCTTCCATACTTGAGCCTGATACGTGTGCTTCTATTGGCGGGTAGCCATATTTTTTAGATGATCTCCTAATAAAGTATATTTTAAAGCGTTCCATTCAGGCAGTTAACCCTATGCAGAGTCATCAAGTCCTTACTTTATTTCACTTTAAAGAGTTAACTTGCACTGACTAAAGCTACATTCGCATCTGCACTTTCCCTTTCCGCTATTGAGATCTGTCAATAGCGGAGGAAAACGCATCAGTTTTGACCCCATTCATTGTCAATGGGGACTGAACTGAACGAAACGGAGTCCACCAGAATGCATTTCGTTCTATTTGGCTGTATCCCTATCGCGGACAGAATGAGGCCTCTTTCACACTTGCGTTGTCCGGATCCGGCGTGTACTCCACTTGCCGGAATTACACGCCGGATCCGGAAAAACGCAAGTGTACTGAAAGCATTTGAAGACGGATCCGTCTTCAAAATGCTTTCAGTGTTACTATGGCATCCAGGACGCTATTAAAGTCCTGGTTGCCATAGTAGTAGTGGGGAGCGGTATACTTACCATCCGTGCGGCTCCCGGGGCGCTCCAGAGTGACGTCAGAGCGCCCCAGGCGCATGGATGACGTGCCATGCGATCACGTCATCCATGCGCCTGGGGCGCCCTGACGTCACTCTGGAGCGCCCCGGGAGCCGCACGGATGGTAAGTATGCTGCTCCCCCGCTCCCCACTACACTTTACCATGGCTGCCGGGACTTTAGCGTCCCGGCAGCCATGGTAACCACTCTAAAAAAGCTAAACGTCGGATCCGGCAATGCGCCGAAACGACGTTTAGCTTAAGGCCGGATCCGGATCGATGCCTTTCAATGGGCATTAATTCCGGATCCGGCCTTGCGGCAAGTCTTCAGGATTTTTGGCCGGAGCAAAAAGCGCAGCATGCTGCGGTATTTTCTCCGGCCAAAAAACGTTCCGTTCTGGAACTGAAGACATCCTGATGCATCCTGAACGGATTTCACTCCATTCAGAATGCATTAGGATAATCCTGATCAGGATTCTTCCGGCATAGAGCCCCGACGACGGAACTCTATGCCGGAAGAAAAGAACGCAGGTGTGAAAGAGCCCTAAGGCTACTTTCATGCTAGTGTTACAATAATACAACCGCATGCATCTATCATGAACGGATCCGGTTGGATTATGTCTTATATACACCATTGTAAGTCAATGGGGGATGGATCCATTTTCTATTGTGTCAGAGAAAACTGATCCGTCCCCATCGACTTACATTGTGTGTCAGGACGGATCCGTCTTGATCCGCACCACATAGCGGATAGAAAAACACCGCTTGCAGCGTTATTTTGTCTGCGATGGGGATGCAACCAAACAGAACGGAATGCATTTTGGTGCACTCCGTTTCATTCAGTTCAGTTTTGAATGGGGACAAAACTGAAGAGTTTTCTTCCACTATTTAGATCCTATGACAGATCTCAATAGCGAAATTGAAAACGCTAGTGTAAAAGTAGCCTAACACTGCAAGCAGTGTTTTTCTGTCTGCGATGTGGTGCAGAGCAAGATGGATCATTCATGACACACAATGTAAGTCAATGGAGGCGGATCCGTTTTTTCGGACACAAAAGAAAATGGTTCCGTCCCCTTTGACTTACAATGGTTTTAGAGACGGATCCATCTTGGCTATTTTAGAGATATAACAAACAGATCCGTTCAGAACGGATGCAGACGGTTGTATTATCATAACGAAAGCGTTTTTGCTGATCTATGACGGATCCAGCAAAAACGCTGGTGTGAAAGTAGCCTTATACTGTTTAAAGGGACTCTGTCACCACTTTCTAACCCCCACTTTTAAAACTATAGTTCTGTCCATGGAGCCCCTGTGATTAAAATGGTGTTGTTATATGCGAAATCTGCAGGCTCGTTTTGATAAAAAAAACTTTTATCTAACCTGTCAATCATGAGGATAAGGTGCCCAGGGCGTTTCTCCCGGTCTGAACATGCCGCCGCCGCCGTTGGTGCCCAGCTCCTCCTCTGATCCTTTCAGCGCCGCCTGAATGTGAAGAAATACGCCTCCGGCTCTCCCTCAGTCCCCCCTCCTTTTCTAAAATTTTGCGCGTGCGCACAGGCCTGTGCCTGATGCGCCCGTGCGGACTTTTCGATTCAGCCTCAATGAGCGAAGTGCGCATGCGCACTTCGCTCAACCTCCCGCTAACGCGAACACTGCCGCACGCGCGGGATCTTAGAAAAGAAGGAGGGGGGACTGAGGGAGAGCCGGAGGCGTATTTCTTCACATTCAGGCGGCGCTAATTCAAGGCAGAGGAGGAGCTGGGCACCAACGGCGGCGGCGGCGGGCGGCATGTTCAGACCAGGAGAAACGCCCTGGGCACCTTATCCTCATGACTGACAGGTTAGATAAAAGGTTTTTTTATCAAAACGAGCCTGCGGATTTCGCATATAACAACACCATTGAAATCACAGGGGCTCCATGGACAGAACTATAGTTTTAAAAGTGGGGGTTAGAAAGTGGTGACAGAGTCCCTTTAACTGCATTTTATATTTTTTTATGATATATTCTGTTTATTTGCACTGTGTTTGCATGACACTTTGGAAAGGGTTAATGAATGCTTAGAGATGTTTAGGACCTTATCGCTAATAATGAGAAGTTAATCATTTTCCATTGTTACCATAAGAGTTAAAGAAGAGCATGTTTTGGAGGGAAAAAGCCAGACTTGTTTACCACCAAAACTAGACAGATTGACCTTTTGGATGTCTGGTTTATCTCGGGTATTATGTTTGAAAACCTGTTCTAGTCTGGAAAAAACTGCTTTGTCATTGCCATTGAGTATTATTGAAAGTCCAATGTAAGTCTATGAGAGACATGACTGTAACCTTGTATCTGTTTGTGCTGAGTTTCTCCACTCCACCTCTCCCACTAGAATGTTCTAGTTCAGGTAGAAACTGTATATAAGGAGAGCAGTCATAGCCCCTAGTGTATTGCAGTTAGGGGACAGTGCTTAGAAGAGACTGATGCATGGGTGAGCAGAAGAAGATGCTAAGATGGGGGTGCTGAGCCACAGACCGTGGGCCTCCAGCATTTGGACAGGGTACCAGCCTTCTAAGAGAGAGAGAGGAACAGCTAGCTTAGGCCTTTCTTCAACAGAATACCTTTTTCTGCCAGGGAGGAGACTGGAGAATCCAGCTCAGTGCCTTGCCTGTATTGTTTTGCACTTGAGTTCCTCCAGTTCCTACAGTAAAGAAACACACTGGTTAACTCTAGACCCTGACTCTGTGGACCTATTTCCATTGGTGTGCACCACACCTTACCATCCCTTCTGGAGATCAGGAACATGTGATGATACCTCGACGGTGTCTAGGGGACCCAGCATAGCGTTGGGACCACCCCAAACCCGGCCTCTGCACGTGCTCAGTTTTATCCTTCAACTGCCTCCTGAGCTGTGATAGGGAGAGAGCTGCAGCAGAAAGGAAACACCCCCTGAGCTGCAACAGAAAGAACACTCCCTTTGAGCTACCAGCCTGATATAAATCTAACAGAGCAATTAATGGAGAGATCTCTGGATCCATGTGAGGTACAGGGCTGGTTCAAGCTTTATGAGAAAGAAACTGTCATGTGCTATATGATGTCTGATTGCAGTGGTCACAATTGGCCCTATCATCTCAGGGGGTTAAAAGTCTGTAATCAGTACCATCACTGATCACGGAATCTGCTTCCAGGTGTCTGCTGTGTAAAACAGCAGGCACCCTGCATCTGTGGTGCAGGCATCATCTTTAAAAACCTGACATCCGCAGCATGCCTGATTTATTAGGGTTGATCATGCTGACAGGTCCTCTTTAAGCTGCAATATAAGTTGCAATATTGCATCACAACACAGCAATCTTGGTGGCTGCCCGACTGTTTAGGGAGGGTAGACAGGGACTGGGGGTCTCCTTCCCCCCCCCCCCCCCCCCCCCACTTTCTATCTCCTGAGGGCACTTGTATGGCCCTAGTTTGGGAGTTTTAAGGTTGTAGGAGTATGAAGGGTTAATGTAGTGCATGGCAGGAAGAGGAGGCGGGTAGCGGGAGGGTACTTATGTGCTGCCCCCGCCTATCCTCTTCCTCTTTATCGGAAGCGCGGTGCCGCTTTTGTTTCCTGTATTTGAAGGTTTAATGTTATTTTATATTTTTGTTTGTCTGTGTGTTATGCCCTCAGGGAAGCTGTATGCAGGCTTGAAGAATTTTATAAGTCACAGCTGGCGGCAAGTTACTGTAACTAAAAAGTTATTAATGATGGGTTTGGCGAAAATCTGCCCGTTGGGAGGCCAGCGGCTGGCGGATCGCACGGTTTTATACTGTTGCCGATTTTGATGAATAATAAATATAGCTGTGGCCGACTACCACCCAGCAATAAAGAAGGCTAAAAGAAAGAACGTGGTCAGTGTCCTTATTTGGGGGATGGTTGTTAAGTATGGGCCAGTGTGGGTAAGGGTCTCCCCCCCCCCCCACCTTCATCCTTTGGTTATTACCAACAGTCTTGGCCATGGGAAGTGTTGCATGCTTAAAGCTGCAGCTGTAGCCTAACCTATAGTGTCATTTTTTTATGGGCTTTTATATTTTTTATAGTGTCATTTTTAGTAGGCTTTTCCCAAAAGCTTTATATAGTAGGTGGCAATGATGGTAGTAATCCTCCCTGAGTCTCTCTCTATAGCAGGCATCCTCAAACTGCGGCCCTCCAGCTGTTGCAAAACTACAACTCCCAGCATGTCCGAACAGTCTACAGGTATCAGCCTACAGCAGGGCGAGTTGTAGTTTTACAACACCTGGAGGGCCGCAGTTTGAGGGTGCCTGCTCTATAGGCATGCATTCACTCTCAATATACTTTCTGCAGTACCCAGTTACAGAGTGTAGTCCTAGACTGGATTGCCAGAAGTGTTGCGGGTGCCAAAAGCAATTAACTTTTTCCACATGCAGTAAAGTCTATTGCCATAAACATGCATTTACCTTACTGTCTCAGCCTTTTTAATGGTCTTCAACCTTCTGTAAATATTCAGTGTTTCCATCTCTCCGAGGACACTCCTTAGTAAAGTTGCTTTTCTGGCAGTCTTCCACTATCAGGAATGGTGTTTTCCTGGGTAACAATTCTCTTTCAGGGCCTATCTGGTAGCGCACACCAAAGCAGCACACTCTCAACTAACTCTAATCAGTGGTTGGCAGGATCACCCTGTCTTCCGGCAACTACATTAAGATCGGCCATTTAACTATTTTCCCACCTATATACAGACGTGGACAAAATTGTTGGTACCCTTTGGTCAATGAAAGAAAAAGTCACAATGGTCACAGAAATAACTTTAATCTGACAAAAGTAATAATAAATTAAAATTCTATAAATGTTAACCAATGAAAGTCAGACATTGTTTTTCAACCATGCTTCAACAGAATTATGTAAAAAAATAAACTCATGAAACAGGCATGGACAAAAATGATGGTACCCCTAACTTAATATTTTGTTGCGCAACCTTTTGAGGCAATCACTGCAATCAAACGCTTCCTGTAACTGTCAATGAGACATCTGCACCTCTCAGCAGGTATTTTGGCCCACTCCTCATGAGCAAACTGCTCCAGTTGTGTCCGGTTTGAAGGGTGCCTTTTCCAGACTGCATGTTTCAGCTCCTTCCAAAGATGCTCAATAGGATTGAGGTCAGGGCTCATAGAAGGCCACTTTAGAATAGTCCAATTTTTTCCTCTTAGCCATTCTTGGGTGTTTTTAGCGGTGTGTTTTGGGTCATTGTCCTGTTGCAAGACCCATGACCTGCGACTGAGACCAAGCTTTCTGACACTGGCTAGTACATTTCTCTCTAGAATTCCTTGATAGTCTTGAGATTTCATTGTACCCTGCACAGATTCAAGACACCCTGTGCCAGACGCAGCAAAGCAGCCCCAGAACATAACAGAGCCTCCTCCATGTTTCACAGTAGGGACAGTGTTCTTTTCTTGATATGCTTCATTTTTTCGTCTGTGAACATACAGCTGATGTGCCTTGGCAAAAACTTCGATTTTTGTCTCATCTGTCCACAGGACATTCTCCCAGAAGCTTTGTGGCTTGTCAACATGTAGTTTGGCATATTCCAGTCTTGCTTTTTTATGATTCGTTTTCAACAATGGTGTCCTCCTTGGTCGTCTCCCATGTAGTCCACTTTGGCTCAAACAACGACGGATGGTGCGATCTGACACTGATGTTCCTTGAGCATGAAGTTCACCTTGAATCTCTTTAGAAGTCTTTCTAGGCTCTTTTGTTACCATTCGGATTATCCGTCTCTTAGATTTGTCATCAATTTTCCTCCTGCGGCCACGTCCAGGGAGGTTGGCTACAGTCCCATGGATCTTAAACTTATGAATAATATGTGCAACTGTACTCACAGGAACATCTAGTTGCTTGGAGATGGTCTTATAGCCTTTACCTTTAACATGCTTGTCTATAATTTTCTTTCTGATCTCTTGAGACAGCTCTTTCCTTTGCTTCCTCTGGTCCATGTCGAGTGTGGTACACACCATATCACCAAACAACACAGTGATTACCTGGAGCCATATATATAGGCCCAATGGCTGATTACAAGGTTGTAGACACCTGTGATGCTAATTAGTGGACACACCTTGAATTAACATGTCCCTTTGGTCACATTATGTTCTGTGTTTTCTAGGGGTACCATCATTTTTGTCCATGCCTGTTTCATGAGTTTATTTTTTTACATAATTCTGTTGAAGCATGGTTGAAAAACAATGTCTGACTTTCATTGGTTAACATTTATAGAATTTTAATTTATTATTACTTTTGTCAGATTAAAGTTATTTCTGTGACCATTGTGACTTTTTCTTTCATTGACCAAAGGGTACCAACAATTTTGTCCACGTCTGTATAACCTTTTGGGATACATAGTACACAATTCCTTTCAGTAAGCATGTCAATAGCTTTTAAAGTGTGAAACACAACATTAAAGGAGTGAACCTTGCATTAACCGTTTAGCAGTGACCGGTCACTGTAGCTACATTTAGAGCTTTTGTAGCACTTTTCATTGATTTTGTTTTCAAGTAAAAGCTATAGCCCAAAGTAGCAAGGGTGCTGCCACATGGTTATGTTTTTGATTCCTTTTTTAAGCTAAAATCAGGTGTGGATCATAAAAGGGGAAAAGGTATTTTTGAATCCACTCATTTTGGCTTCAAAAACTGCATAAAAAACTCAACATGTGGCCGTACCCTCAATTAACTTATATTCAAGCTGTCACTCAATTCAAGCAAAAGCACAGCAAAAAGTTTAGGTGTAGCTAGCTTTAATCTCAGGGCTGATCCCCACCACTGCGCTCTGTCCAGTAAACATGTGCCATGTGTCAGTAGTGGCTCTCCCGATCCGAACTCACTGCTTCATAGTGATTTATGGTGCAGTCAGTTCCTATCTGATTGCGGGTCTGTTGTACTGCGCTCACATGATGATGTGAGTACAGTAATATAGAGACGCAATCATATTGGAACTGACTGTATCATGAATCATTATCATGCAGTGAGTTCACGTCAGGGGAGCCAATGTCGGTCTGGGAGATGCGGCCAACATATGGCCCATGTTTTCCGGACTGAGTGAGGTCGTGTGAATCGGGCCTTACACTTCATACTCCCTGCATAGCGGTAATTCATTTACATTCATATTGCATGTCTACATGGACAACCTGCATAGCTATTTAACTTACCGTATTACAGTGCAGCCATACGCAGCTGGATTTACAGGGCTCATCTGTTAACCCTGGATATTCTCCCCGTAATTACCATATCAGACGGTCATATGGTGTTCGAGCACGAGGTTCAGACGGCAGCTGTGTGAATTCTCAGCTCAATGGGCATGTGTCCTCTATAAACACAACTTTCCAAAGCATGATCAAATACTGCACAAACAACACGGAGTCAGAATTACAGCTGAAAAAAATGGACTCTGATTGTAATGACAACCAGACAAGGTCTAATTGGAACCATTTTCCGTAACTTCCTATATAATCTGCTACTGTGGCTCATGTAACACATGGTGGGTATTGAGGGCAAAAGTTATACAGTAACTTAATAAACAAACTTGCTAATGGTTGAGATTGGAGCTTTTCCATGTGAAGATTTGATTCTAGTTTTTACATGATGCCATAAAACGCTATTGCCACACATCACCCCTATTATTACGTGTGAGCGATTGTTCATTGTTTCTGCGTAAAATGCTAACTTGTAATATGAAAATGAGTGACCATCTGTCCTGAATTACTCAAATCAGCTTTTCTGATTTTATACAGTATGCAACAGATCTAGAGCGGAAGACAGAAACGTCGGAAAACGCATTTTACATTTCTGAACAACTGAGATTAGTTTATTGCATCCAAAATAGAATGCAGCTATGTGAGCTTCGTTCCAGCTATTCCCTAAACCTAAATTCCCGCAGCAGATTTTCTGCGGATTGGCGGTTTGGATTCCACACCGCAAATCCTCAGCAAGGTAAAGTACTATTCAAGTCCGTGGGATTTTCTAATCCACATTTACATGCTGCAAATTTTTTGACGGATTTGCTGATGTGGATTGAATTTTCAAATTTGTGGCATGCCCGTGATTTTGTAGATTATTCATGGATTATTTGCAGATTTCTAGCGTTAATATCAATAGAGTTTACTTCTGCAATTAAATCTGCAACTGACCAGTGTGTTGCAGATTTAGGGCTCATGCAAATGGCTGCTGCTGTTTTTGCAGTCCGCAAACTGCGAATCCGCAAAACATAGATAGCCGCTGTGTGCGGGACAGAATGTCCTGCCCTCTGTAGAACTGTCCTTGTCTGTAAAACGGACAAGAATAGGACGTGTTCTATTTTTTGAGGGGCCACAGAACGGACATACAGATACGGACAGCACCCAGTGTGCTGTCCGCCACATCTTTTGCAACCCCATTGAAGTGAATGGGTCCGCAACAATGCCTATTGGATGCAGACAAATATATGGTCGTGCGCATGAGTCCATACTTGCGATTTGGATGTGGATTTCAACCACAATACTCTACAATGTGTGAATTTGGGGCACATGTACATGGCAGTGTAGTTTATGTAGACTTTATGCACAGATTTTCATGCAGTTTTCACTGCGTTTCCACACCAAAACCTACAAGTGATACTTGTAGATTTTGTCATGGATTTTGACACAGATGTGTCCTAGATCTCCTCCACTGCATTGCAAAGGGTGAAATCTGCGCTGGAAACCCACCCAAACAATCGACATGCTGCAGATTTCAAAATCCTCACCTCAGGTCTAGGGATGAGCGAACTCGAACTGTATAGTTCGGGTTCGTACCGAATTTTGGGGTGTCCGTGACACGGACCCGAACCCGGACATTTTCGTAAAAGTCCGGGTTCGGGTTCGGTGTTCGTCGCTTTCTTCGCGCTTTTGTGACGCTTTCTTGGCGCTTTTTGAAAGGCTGCAAAGCAGCCAATCAACAAGCGTCATACTACTTGCCCCAAGAGGCCATCACAGCCATGCCTACTATTGGCATGGCTGTGATTGGCCAGAGCACCATGTGACCCAGCCTCTATTTAAGCTGGAGTCACATAGCGCCGCCCGTCACTCTGCTCTGATTAGCGTAGGGAGAGGTTGCGGCTGCGACAGTAGGGCGAGATTAGGCAGATTAACTCCTCCAAAGGACTTGATTAACTGATCGATCTGCAGCTGTGGATCATTGAGCTGCTGATCCTCAATTGCTCACTGTTTTTAGGCTGCACAGACCGTTTGTCAGTCTCATTTTTCTGGGGTGATCGGCGGCCATTTTGTGTCTTGTGGTGCGCCAGCACAAGCTGCGACCAAGTGCATTTAACCCTCAATGGTGTGGTTGTTTTTTGGCTAAAGCCTACATCAGGGTGAAGCTGTGACACCAAGTGCATTTAACCAGCAATAGTCTGTTCATTTTTTGGCCATATACAAAATCAGGGGCAAGCTGCGCCTGTCACCAAGTGCATTTAACCCTCAATGGTGTGGTTGTTTTTTGGCTAAAGCCTACATCAGGGTGAAGCTGTC
Organism: Bufo gargarizans; assembly: GCF_014858855.1. Classification (NCBI taxonomy): domain Eukaryota; kingdom Metazoa; phylum Chordata; class Amphibia; order Anura; family Bufonidae; genus Bufo; species Bufo gargarizans. The sequence goes on along the minus strand of NC_058082.1, from coordinate 53,454,840 downwards.
ACACCAAGTGCATTTAACCAGCAATAGTCTGTTCATTTTTTGGCCATATACAAAATCAGGGGCAAGCTGCGCCTGTCACCAAGTGCATTTAACCCTCAATGGTGTGGTTGTTTTTTGGCTAAAGCCTACATCAGGGTGAAGCTGTCACACCAAGTGCATTTAACCAGCAATAGTCTGTTCATTTTTTGGCCATATACAAAATCAGGGGCAAGCTGCGCCTGTCACCAAGTGCATTTAACCCTCAATGGTGTGGTTGTTTTTTGGCTAAAGCCTACATCAGGGTGAAGCTGTCACACCAAGTGCATTTAACCAGCAATAGTCTGTTCATTTTTTGGCCATATCCCAGTCTAATTCTGTCACTAAATCCATACCGGTCACCCAGCGCCTAAATACTAGGCCTCAAATTTATATCCAGCTAAATCTGTCCCTAGTGCTGTAGCTGGGCGAGTTATTTAGTGTCCGTTCAAGCACATTTCTTGTTCTGGGTTGAAATACAATTCCCAATTTAGCAATTTCATAATTTAGTGGTTCCTGCTATATCAGAGCTCTTTGAAATCTATCCCAAAAAGGGTATATAATATTGAAGGTGCACATAGGGTCATTCAGAATAACTTCACACACACCCGCTACTGTGTATTTCCAAGTCTAATTCTGTCACTAAATCCATACCGGTGACCCAGCGCCTAAATACTAGGCCTCAAATTTAATTCCCTCTAAATCTCTCGTTACCCACCGCTGTACTGTTGTTGCTGGGCAAGATATTTAGTGTCCGTCAAAGCACATTTTTTGTTCTGGGTTGAAGTACAATTCCCTATTTAGCAATTTCATAATTTAGTGGTTTCTGCTATATCAGAGCTATTTGAAATCTATCCCAAAAAGGGTATATAATATTGAAGGTGCACATAGGGTCATTCAGAATAACTTCACACACACCCGCTACTGTGTATTTCCAAGTCTAATTCTGTCACTAAACCCATACCTGTCACCCAGCGCCTAAATACTAGGCCTCAAATTTAAATCCCTCTAAATCTCTCGTTACCGTTGTCCTGTTGTAGCTGGGAAAGTTATTTAGTGCCCGTCAAAGCACATTTTTTGTTCTGGGTTGAAGTACAATTCCCAATTTAGCAATTTCATAATTTAGTGGTTCCTGCTATATCAGAGCTATTTGAAATCTATCCCAAAAAGGGTATATAATATTGAAGGTGCACATAGGGTCATTCAGAATAACTTCACACACACCCGCTACTGTGTATTTCCAAGTCTAATTCTGTCACTAAATCCATACCGGTGACCCAGCGCCTAAATACTAGGCCTCAAATTTAATTCCCTCTAAATCTCTCGTTACCCACCGGTGTACTGTTGTTGCTGGGCAAGATATTTAGTGTCCGTCAAAGCACATTTTTTGTTCTGGGTTGAAGTACAATTCCCAATTTAGCAATTTCATAATTTAGTGGTTTCTGCTATATCAGAGCTATTTGAAATCTATCCCAAAAAGGGTATATAATATTGAAGGTGCACATAGGGTCATTCAGAATAACTTCACACACACCCGCTACTGTGTATTTCCAAGTCTAATTCTGTCACTAAACCCATACCTGTCACCCAGCGCCTAAATACTAGGCCTCAAATTTAAATCCCTCTAAATCTCTCGTTACCGTTGTCCTGTTGTAGCTGGGAAAGTTATTTAGTGCCCGTCAAAGCACATTTTTTGTTCTGGGTTGAAGTACAATTCCCAATTTAGCAATTTCATAATTTAGTGGTTCCTGCTATATCAGAGCTATTTGAAATCTATCCCAAAAAGGGTATATAATATTGAAGGTGCACATAGGGTCATTCAGAATAACTTCACACACACCCGCTACTGTGTATTTCCAAGTCTAATTCTGTCACTAAATCCATACCGGTGACCCAGCGCCTAAATACTAGGCCTCAAATTTAATTCCCTCTAAATCTCTCGTTACCCACCGCTGTACTGTTGTTGCTGGGCAAGATATTTAGTGTCCGTCAAAGCACATTTTTTGTTCTGGGTTGAAGTACAATTCCCAATTTAGCAATTTCATAATTTAGTGGTTTCTGCTATATCAGAGCTATTTGAAATCTATCCCTAAAAGGGTATATAATATTGAAGGTGCACATAGGGTCATTCAGAATAACTTCACACACACCCGCTACTGTGTATTTCCAAGTCTAATTCTGTCACTAAACCCATACCTGTCACCCAGCGCCTAAATACTAGGCCTCAAATTTATATCCAGCTAAATCTGTCCCTAGTGCTGTAGCTGGGCGAGTTATTTAGTGTCCGTTCAAGCACATTTCTTGTTCTGGGTTGAAATACAATTCCCAATTTAGCAATTTCATAATTTAGTGGTTCCTGCTATATCAGAGCTCTTTGAAATCTATCCCAAAAAGGGTATATAATATTGAAGGTGCACATAGGGTCATTCAGAGTAACTTCACACACACCCGCTACTGTGTATTTCCAAGTCTAATTCTGTCACTAAATCCATACCGGTGACCCAGCGCCTAAATACTAGGCCTCAAATTTAATTCCCTCTAAATCTCTCGTTACCCACCGCTGTACTGTTGTTGCTGGGCAAGATATTTAGTGTCCGTCAAAGCACATTTTTTGTTCTGGGTTGAAGTACAATTCCCAATTTAGCAATTTCATAATTTAGTGGTTTCTGCTATATCAGAGCTATTTGAAATCTATCCCAAAAAGGGTATATAATATTGAAGGTGCACATAGGGTCATTCAGAATAACTTCACACACACCCGCTACTGTGTATTTCCAAGTCTAATTCTGTCACTAAACCCATACCTGTCACCCAGCGCCTAAATACTAGGCCTCAAATTTAAATCCCTCTAAATCTCTCGTTACCGTTGTCCTGTTGTAGCTGGGAAAGTTATTTAGTGCCCGTCAAAGCACATTTTTTGTTCTGGGTTGAAGTACAATTCCCAATTTAGCAATTTCATAATTTAGTGGTTCCTGCTATATCAGAGCTATTTGAAATCTATCCCAAAAAGGGTATATAATATTGAAGGTGCACATAGGGTCATTCAGAATAACTTCACACACACCCGCTACTGTGTATTTCCAAGTCTAATTCTGTCACTAAATCCATACCGGTGACCCAGCGCCTAAATACTAGGCCTCAAATTTAATTCCCTCTAAATCTCTCGTTACCCACCGGTGTACTGTTGTTGCTGGGCAAGATATTTAGTGTCCGTCAAAGCACATTTTTTGTTCTGGGTTGAAGTACAATTCCCAATTTAGCAATTTCATAATTTAGTGGTTTCTGCTATATCAGAGCTATTTGAAATCTATCCCTAAAAGGGTATATAATATTGAAGGTGCACATAGGGTCATTCAGAATAACTTCACACACACCCGCTACTGTGTATTTCCAAGTCTAATTCTGTCACTAAACCCATACCTGTCACCCAGCGCCTAAATACTAGGCCTCAAATTTAAATCCCTCTAAATCTCTCGTTACCGTTGTCCTGTTGTAGCTGGGAAAGTTATTTAGTGCCCGTCAAAGCACATTTTTTGTTCTGGGTTGAAGTACAATTCCCAATTTAGCAATTTCATAATTTAGTGGTTCCTGCTATATCAGAGCTATTTGAAATCTATCCCAAAAAGGGTATATAATATTGAAGGTGCACATTGGGTCATTCAGAATAACTTCACACACACGCTTCTGTGCATTTCCAAGTCTAATTCTGTCACTAAATCCATACCGGTGACCCAGCGCCTAAATACTAGGCCTCAAATTTAATTCCCTCTAAATCTCTCGTTACCCACCGCTGTACTGTTGTTGCTGGGCAAGATATTTAGTGTCCGTCAAAGCACATTTTTTGTTCTGGGTTGAAGTACAATTCCCAATTTAGCAATTTCATAATTTAGTGGTTTCTGCTATATCAGAGCTATTTGAAATCTATCCCTAAAAGGGTATATAATATTGAAGGTGCACATAGGGTCATTCAGAATAACTTCACACACACCCGCTACTGTGTATTTCCAAGTCTAATTCTGTCACTAAATCCATACCGGTGACCCAGCGCCTAAATACTAGGCCTCAAATTTAATTCCCTCTAAATCTCTCGTTACCCACCGTTGTACTGTTGTTGCTGGGCAAGATATTTAGTGTCCGTCAAAGCACATTTTTTGTTCTGGGTTGAAGTACAATTCCCAATTTAGCAATTTCATAATTTAGTGGTTCCTGCTATATCAGAGCTATTTGAAATCTATCCCAAAAAGGGTATATAATATTGAAGGTGCACATTGGGTCATTCAGAATAACTTCACACACACGCTTCTGTGCATTTCCAAGTCTAATTCTGTCACTAAATCCATACCGGTGACCCAGCGCCTAAATACTAGGCCTCAAATTTAATTCCCTCTAAATCTCTCGTTACCCACCGCTGTACTGTTGTTGCTGGGCAAGATATTTAGTGTCCGTCAAAGCACATTTTTTGTTCTGGGTTGAAGTACAATTCCCAATTTAGCAATTTCATAATTTAGTGGTTTCTGCTATATCAGAGCTATTTGAAATCTATCCCTAAAAGGGTATATAATATTGAAGGTGCACATAGGGTCATTCAGAATAACTTCACACACACCCGCTACTGTGTATTTCCAAGTCTAATTCTGTCACTAAATCCATACCGGTGACCCAGCGCCTAAATACTAGGCCTCAAATTTAATTCCCTCTAAATCTCTCGTTACCCACCGTTGTACTGTTGTTGCTGGGCAAGATATTTAGTGTCCGTCAAAGCACATTTTTTGTTCTGGGTTGAAGTACAATTCCCAATTTAGCAATTTCATAATTTAGTGGTTTCTGCTATATCAGAGCTATTTGAAATCTATCCCTAAAAGGGTATATAATATTCAAGGTGCACATTGGGTCATTCAGAATAACTTCACACACACACGCTTCTGTGCATTTCCAAGTCTAATTCTGTCACTAAATCCATACCGGTCACCCAGCGCCTAAATACTAGGCCTCAAATTTATATCCCGCTGAATTTGAATACAATACATTGGGCCAAATAATATATTTGTTGTTGTGGTGAACCATAACAATGAGAAAAACATCTAGTAAGGGACGCGGACGTGGACATGGTCGTGGTGGTGTTAGTGGACCCTCTGGTGCTGGGAGAGGACGTGGCCGTTCTGCCACATCCACACGTCCTAGTGTACCAACTACTTCAGGTCCCAGTAGCCGCCAGAATTTACAGCGATATATGGTGGGGCCCAATGCCGTTCTAAGGATGGTAAGGCCTGAGCAGGTACAGGCATTAGTCAATTGGGTGGCCGACAGTGGATCCAGCACGTTCACATTATCTCCCACCCAGTCTTCTGCAGAAAGCGCACAGATGGCGCCTGAAAACCAACCCCATCAGTCTGTCACATCACCCCCATGCATACCAGGGAAACTGTCTCAGCCTCAAGTTATGCAGCAGTCTCTTATGCTGTTTGAAGACTCCGCTGGCAGGGTTTCCCAAGGGCATCCACCTAGCCCTTCCCCAGCGGTGAAAGACATAGAATGCACTGACGCACAACCACTTATGTTTCCTGATGATGAGGACATGGGAATACCACCTCAGCATGTCTCTGATGATGACGAAACACAGGTGCCAACTGCTGCGTCTTTCTGCAGTGTGCAGACTGAACAGGAGGTCAGGGATCAAGACTGGGTGGAAGACGATGCAGGGGACGATGAGGTCCTAGACCCCACATGGAATGAAGGTCGTGCCACTGACTTTCACAGTTCGGAGGAAGAGGCAGTGGTGAGACCGAGCCAACAGCGTAGCAAAAGAGGGAGCAGTGGGCAAAAGCAGAACACCCGCCGCCAAGAGACTCCGCCTGCTACTGACCGCCGCCATCTGGGACCGAGCACCCCAAAGGCAGCTTCAAGGAGTTCCCTGGCATGGCACTTCTTCAAACAATGTGCTGACGACAAGACCCGAGTGGTTTGCACGCTGTGCCATCAGAGCCTGAAGCGAGGCATTAACGTTCTGAACCTGAGCACAACCTGCATGACCAGGCACCTGCATGCAAAGCATGAACTGCAGTGGAGTAAACACCTTAAAACCAAGGAAGTCACTCAGGCTCCCCCTGCTACCTCTTCTGCTGCTGCCGCCTCGGCCTATTCTGCTGCTGCCGCCTCGGCCTCTTCCTCCGCCTCTGGAGGAACGTTGGCACCTGCCGCCCAGCAAACAGGGGATGTACCACCAACACCACCACCACCACCTCCGTCACCAAGCGTCTCAACCATGTCACACGCCAGCGTTCAGCTCTCCATCTCACAAACATTTGATAGAAAGCGTAAATTCCCACCTAGCCACCCTCGATCCCTGGCCCTGAATGCCAGCATTTCTAAACTACTGGCCTATGAAATGCTGTCATTTAGGCTGGTGGACACAGACAGCTTCAAACAGCTCATGTCGCTTGCTGTCCCACAGTATGTTGTTCCCAGCCGGCACTACTTCTCCAAGAGAGCCGTGCCTTCCCTGCACAACCAAGTATCCGATAAAATCAAGTGTGCACTGCGCAACGCCATCTGTAGCAAGGTCCACCTAACCACAGATACGTGGACCAGTAAGCACGGCCAGGGACGCTATATCTCCCTAACTGCACACTGGGTAAATGTAGTGGCAGCTGGGCCCCAGGCGGAGAGCTGTTTGGCGCACGTCCTTCCGCCGCCAAGGATCGCAGGGCAACATTCTTTGCCTCCTGTTGCCACCTCCTCCTTCTCGGCTTCCTCCTCCTCTTCTTCCACCTGCTCATCCAGTCAGCCACACACCTTCACCACCAACTTCAGCACAGCCCGGGGTAAACGTCAGCAGGCCATTCTGAAACTCATATGTTTGGGGGACAGGCCCCACACCGCACAGGAGTTGTGGCGGGGTATAGAACAACAGACCGACGAGTGGTTGCTGCCGGTGAGCCTCAAGCCCGGCCTGGTGGTGTGTGATAATGGGCGAAATCTCGTTGCAGCTCTGGGACTAGCCAATTTGACGCACATCCCTTGCTTGGCGCATGTGCTGAATTTGGTGGTGCAGAAGTTCATTCACAACTACCCCGACATGTCAGAGCTGCTGCATAAAGTGCGGGCCGTCTGTTCGCGCTTCCGGCGTTCACATCCTGCTGCTGCTCGCCTGTCTGCGCTACAGCGTAACTTCGGCCTTCCCGCTCACCGCCTCATATGCGACGTGCCCACCAGGTGGAACTCCACCTTGCACATGCTGGACAGACTGTGCGAGCAGCAGCAGGCCATAGTGGAGTTTCAGCTGCAGCACGCACGGGTCAGTCGCACTACAGAACAGCACCACTTCACCACCAATGACTGGGCCTCCATGCGAGACCTGTGTGCCCTGTTGCGCTGTTTCGAGTACTCCACCAACATGGCCAGTGGCGATGACACCGTTATCAGCGTTACAATACCACTTCTATGTCTCCTTGAGAAAACACTTAGGGCGATGATGGAACAGGAGGTGGCCCAGGAGGAGGAGGAGGAGGATGAGGAAGAGGGGTCATTTTTAGCACTTTCAGGCCAGTCTCTTCGAAGTGACTCAGAGGGAGGTTTTTTGCAACAGCAGAGGCCAGGTACAAATGTGGCCAGCCAGGGCCCACTACTGGAGGACGAGGAGGACGAGGATGAGGAGGAGGTGGAGGAGGATGAGGATGAAGCATGGTCACAGCGGGGTGGCACCCAACGCAGCTCGGGTCCATCACTGGTGCGTGGCTGGGGGGAAAGGCAGGACGATGACGATACGCCTCCCACAGAGGACAGCTTGTCCTTACCCCTGGGCAGCCTGGCACACATGAGCGACTACATGCTGCAGTGCCTGCGCAACGACAGCAGAGTTGCCCACATTTTAACCTGTGCGGACTACTGGGTTGCCACCCTGCTGGATCCACGCTACAAAGACAATGTGCCCACCTTACTTCCTGCACTGGAGCGTGATAGGAAGATGCGCGAGTACAAGCGCACGTTGGTAGACGCGCTACTGAGAGCATTCCCAAATGTCACAGGGGAACAAGTGGAAGCCCAAGGCCAAGGCAGAGGAGGAGCAAGAGGTCGCCAAGGCAGCTGTGTCACGGCCAGCTCCTCTGAGGGCAGGGTTAGCATGGCAGAGATGTGGAAAACTTTTGTCAACACGCCACAGCTAACTGCACCACCACCTGATACGCAACGTGTTAGCAGGAGGCAACATTTTACTAACATGGTGGAACAGTACGTGTGCACACCCCTCCACGTACTGACTGATGGTTCGGCCCCATTCAACTTCTGGGTCTCTAAATTGTCCACGTGGCCAGAGCTAGCCTTTTATGCCTTGGAGGTGCTGGCCTGCCCGGCAGCCAGCGTTTTGTCTGAACGTGTATTCAGCACGGCAGGGGGCGTCATTACAGACAAACGCAGCCGCCTGTCTACAGCCAATGTGGACAAGCTGACGTTCATAAAAATGAACCAGGCATGGATCCCACAGGACCTGTCCGTCCCTTGTCCAGATTAGACATTAACTACCTCCCCATAACCATATATTATTGGACTCCAGGGCACTTCCTCATTCAATCCTATTTTTATTTTCATTTTACCATTATATTGCGATGCTACCCAAAGTTGAATGAACCTCTCCTCTGCCTGTGTGCTAGGCCTAAATATATGCCAATGGACTGTTGCAGTGGTGGCTGACATGAAGCCTGATTCTCTGCTATGACATGCAGACTAATTCTCTGCTGACATGAAGCCAGATTGTCTGTTACGGGACCTCTCTCCTCTGCCTGGGTGCTGGGCCTAAATTTATGACAATGGACTGTTGCAGTGGTGGCTGACGTGAAGCCTGATTCTCTGCTATGACATGCAGACTGATTCTCTGCTGTCATGAAGCCAGATTGTCTGTTACGGGACCTTTCTCCTCTACCTGGGTTCTGGGCCTAAATTTATGAAAATTGACTCTTACAGTGGTGGGTGACGTGAAGCCTGATTCTCTGCTATGATATGAAGACTGATTCTCTGCTGACATGAAGCCAGATTGTCTGTTACGGGACCTTTCTCCTCTGCCTGGGTTCTGGGCCTAAATTTATGAAAATTGACTCTTACAGTGGTGGGTGACGTGAAGCCTGATTCTCTGCTATGATATGAAGACTGATTCTCTGCTGACATGAAGCCAGATTGTCTGTTACGGGACCTTTCTCCTCTGCCTGGGTTCTGGGCCTAAATTTATGAAAATTGACTCTTACAGTGGTGGGTGACGTGAAGCCTGATTCTCTGCTATGATATGAAGACTGATTCTCTGCTGACATGAAGCCAGATTGTCTGTTACGGGACCTTTCTCCTCTGCCTGGGTTCTGGGCCTAAATTTATGAAAATTGACTCTTACAGTGGTGGGTGACGTGAAGCCTGATTCTCTGCTATGATATGAAGACTGATTCTCTGCTGACATGAAGCCAGATTGTCTGTTACGGGACCTTTCTCCTCTGCCTGGGTTCTGGGCCTAAATTTATGAAAATTGACTCTTACAGTGGTGGGTGACGTGAAGCCTGATTCTCTGCTATGATATGAAGACTGATTCTCTGCTGACATGAAGCCAGATTGTCTGTTACGGGACCTTTCTCCTCTGCCTGGGTTCTGGGCCTAAATTTATGAAAATTGACTCTTACAGTGGTGGGTGACGTGAAGCCTGATTCTCTGCTATGATATGAAGACTGATTCTCTGCTGACATGAAGCCAGATTGTCTGTTACGGGACCTCTCTCCTCTGCCTGGGTGCTGGGCCTAAATATATGCCAATGGACTGTTGCAGTGGTGGCTGACGTGAAGCCTCATTCTCTGCTATGACATGCAGACTAATTCTCTGCTGACATGAAGACAGATTCTCTGTTACGGGACCTCTCTCCTCTGCCTGGGTGCCGGGGCCTAAATATCTGAGAATGGACTGTTCCAGTGGTGGCTGACGTGAAGCCTCATTCTCTGCTATGACATGCAGACTAATTCTCTGCTGACATGAAGACAGATTCTCTGTTACGGGACCTCCCTCCTCTGCCTGGGTGCTGGGCCTAAATATATGCCAATGGACTGTTGCAGTGGTGGCTGACGTGAAGCCTCATTCTCTGCTATGACATGCAGACTAATTCTCTGCTGACATGAAGACAGATTCTCTGTTACGGGACCTCCCTCCTCTGCCTGGGTGCTGGGCCTAAATATATGCCAATGGACTGTTGCAGTGGTGGCTGACGTGAAGCCTCATTCTCTGCTATGACATGCAGACTGATTCTCTGCTGACATGAAGCCAGATTCTCTGTTACGGGACCTCTCTCCTCTGCCTGTGTGTGTGCTGGGCCTAAATATATGCCAATGGACTGTTGCAGTGGTGGCTGACGTGAAGCCTCATTCTCTGCTATGACATGCAGACTGATTCTCTGCTGACATGAAGCCAGATTCTCTGTTACGGGACCTCTCTCCTCTGCCTGTGTGTGTGCTGGGCCTAAATATATGCCAATGGACTGTTGCAGTGGTGGCTGACGTGAAGCCTCATTCTCTGCTATGACATGCAGACTAATTCTCTGCTGACATGAAGACAGATTCTCTGTTACGGGACCTCCCTCCTCTGCCTGGGTGCTGGGCCTAAATATATGCCAATGGACTGTTGCAGTGGTGGCTGACGTGAAGCCTCATTCTCTGCTATGACATGCAGACTGATTCTCTGCTGACATGAAGCCAGATTCTCTGTTACGGGACCTCTCTCCTCTGCCTGTGTGTGTGCTGGGCCTAAATATATGCCAATGGACTGTTGCAGTGGTGGCTGACGTGAAGCCTCATTCTCTGCTATGACATGCAGACTGATTCTCTGCTGACATGAAGCCAGATTCTCTGTTACGGGACCTCTCTCCTCTGCCTGTGTGTGTGCTGGGCCTAAATATATGCCAATGGACTGTTGCAGTGGTGGCTGACGTGAAGCCTCATTCTCTGCTATGACATGCAGACTAATTCTCTGCTGACATGAAGACAGATTCTCTGTTACGGGACCTCCCTCCTCTGCCTGGGTGCTGGGCCTAAATATATGCCAATGGACTGTTGCAGTGGTGGCTGACGTGAAGCCTCATTCTCTGCTATGACATGCAGACTAATTCTCTGCTGACATGAAGACAGATTCTCTGTTACGGGACCTCTCTCCTCTGCCTGGGTGCCGGGGCCTAAATATCTGAGAATGGACTGTTCCAGTGGTGGGTGACGGGAAGCCAGATTCTCTGCTATGGAACCTCTCTCCAATTGATTTTGGTTAATTTTTATTTATTTAATTTTTATTTTAATTCATTTCCCTATCCACATTTGTTTGCAGGGGATTTACCTACATGTTGCTGCCTTTTGCAGCCCTCTAGCTCTTTCCTGGGCTGTTTTACAGCCTTTTTAGTGCCGAAAAGTTCGGGTCCCCATTGACTTCAATGGGGTTCGGGTTCGGGACGAAGTTCGGATCGGGTTCGGATCCCGAACCCGAACATTTCCGGGATGTTCGGCCGAACTTCTCGAACCCGAACATCCAGGTGTTCGCTCAACTCTACTCAGGTCAATTTCCATGCAGATAATTTCTGCATCAGGTACGTGAGATTTAAAAAAAATCTCATCTACTTAGTTGGTAATGTATTGGCACTGTATAATACACACTGTGTGCATATAGAGTGCTTTGAAAAGGTATTCATACCCCTTGAACGTTTCCACTTTTTTTTTTTTTATTACACCCACAAGCTTAAATGTATTTTATTGGGTTTTTAATTGATAATTTATTGGGTTTTTAAGTGATAGACCAACACAAAGTAGCAAGTACCTGTATGTGTGAAGTGAAAAGAAAATCTAAAAAGTGTGACGTGCATTTATATTGAGTCCCCTGTACTCTGATACCCCTAAATAAAATCCAGTGTGACCAATTGCCTTCAGAAGTCACCTAATTAGTAAATTTTGTGTAATTTATTCTCAGTATAACAACAGCTGTTCTGTGAAGGCCTTATTAATCAAAAAGCATCATGAAAATCAAGGAACGCACCAGAAAGGTCAGGGAACATTTCATGGAGCACCGCTTAATCCATCATCTGAAAATGGAAGGAGTATGGCTGCAAACTTACCAAGACACGGCCGTCCACCTAAACTGACAGCCCAGGCAAGGCGAGCACTAATAAGAAAAGCAGCCAAAAGGCCCATGGTCACTCTGGAGGAGCTGCACAGATGCACAGCTCAGGTGGGAGAATCTATCAACAGCACAACTACTCCACAAATTTGGCCTTTATAGAAGAGTGGCAATAAGAAAGCAGTTTTTAAAAGCAAGACATAAGAAATCCAGTTTGCAGTTTGACACAAACCATGTACAAAGCAAACATGTTGAAGAAAGAGCTCTGGTCAGATGACACCAAAGTTTAAAGGGAACCTGTCACCGGGATTTTTGTGTATAGAGCTGAGGACATGAGTTGCTAGATGGCCGCTAGCACATCCGCATTACCCAGTCCCCATAGCTCTGTGTGCTTTTATTGTGTCAAAAAACTATTTGATACATATGCAAATTAACCTGAGATGAGTCCTGTACATGAGATGAGTCAGGGACAGGACTCATCTCAGGTTAATTTGCATATGTATTGAATAGTTTTTTTTACACAATAAAAGCACACAGAGCTATGGGGACGGGGTATTGTGGATGTGCTAGCGGCCATCTAGCAACCCATGTCCTCAGCTCTATACACAAAATCCCGGTGACAGGTTCCCTTTAACTTTTTGGTCTAAATGCAAAATGTTATGTGTGCCTGAAAAATGACACTGCACATCACCCTGAACACACCATCCCCACTGTGAAACATGGTGGTGGCAGCATCATGCTGTGGGGAAGCTTTTCTTGAGCATGGACAGGGAAGCTGGTCAGAGTTGATGGGAAGATGGACGGAGCTAAATACAGGGCTGGAGGAAAACCTGTTAGAGTGTCACGGTCTCTCCTGTGACAGAGGTCAGAAGATCTAGGAGACTGGCTGCACATGATGTGATCTTACAGCCTCTCTGGTTTCACTCATCTGTGTTGTTGCTGGGTATGACCACACCTCTGGTCTCAGGTGTAGCTTAAGTGGTCATTCCTACTTCTTTATTTAGTCTGGCCTCACCCATCATGCTATGTGGTTGATAGCTCCTTTTGGTTGTGAAGAGCCGATGTCTGGTTCTCCTCTGAGTTCCTGTTTGTCTGCATATTTTGGAGTTAAGTGTCTTTTCCCTATTTCTTGTTCGTGATTTTCCCTTACCTTTTGGTATTAGGCCTGAGGGAGTCTCCTGTTCCTTCAGCTCAGAAGGAATAGGTTATCTCTTGTCCTGACACTATTTCCAGGGAACTTTAGGGTCATATAGGGTCCTAGGTTCCAGCGTATGAACATTCCTACTATCAAGGTCTGTTCATACTTATAGTAGTCAGGGCTCGGGTTAGGGATTCGCTAGGTGGTGACTTTTCCCCTTTTCTCTAGTTTCCAGGCCTAGTATCTTTTCCCTTCCCTCTTGTGGTCGGTGTGGAGTTATCCTCCCACACCGCTGTGACATAGAGGCTGCAAAAGACTTGAGACTGGGATGGAGGTTCTCCTTCCAGCAGGACAAAGACCCTAAACATACAGCCAGAACTACAATGGAATGGTTTAGATCAGGGATGCCAAACCTGCGGCCCTCCAGCTGTTTCAAAAGTACAACTCACAGCATTCACTTCAAATAACTCTGTATGCATTCCATTTCCTTATGTCCGCATGGCCATTCTGTAAAAAAGATAGAACATGTCCTATTCTTGTCTGTTTTGAGGACAAGGATAGGCATTGTTACAAAAACAGATGCAATACGGATGTCACATGGACGTCATCAATATTTTATACGGATCCGTGTTTTGCAGACCGCAAAATACATACGGTTGTGTGCATGAGCCATAAGTTTCTGGGTGTAACATGAAAAAATGTTGAAAAGTTAAAGGGGTTTAACACTTTTTTAGTGCAGAAATTCCATGCTGAATTAGCAGCAAAATCTGCATGAGTTAGGATGTGGCCGTACACCACATGGTCAGGTTTCGTGGTGCAGTTTTGGAAGCCAAAATCAGGAGCTGATGATAAAAGGATAGAAAGTATAAAGGACAGATTAAATTTTTCCTCTATTTTCGAAAACTCCAGGTTTTGGCTTCTAAAGCTGCATGCAGAAACCTGACTGTGTGGTCATACCATTATATGCAGATCTGCCACGGAGCTGGCTGTGGATTTTCTGCTGATTTAATCCCCTGCATTGCAAAGAATGAAATTGATGGTGGAAATCTGCAGCATGACTTGACATGCTGCAGATTTAAATTCTACACTACAGGTCAAGTTATGTGAGGATTTCACCCATGGAAAATCCGCAGCGTATCAGAAATGTGTGGCCATATCCTTAAAAAGAGCAGTGCAAAGTAAAGCCATTTGAGTGGCAAAATATATTGAATTTACCTGAAAATTATGTTTTTAAAGCTAAATATGACGAGAAAAATATGCTTATTAAACCATGTTTTGAGGTAATTTGGGGTTCTGAGTTTCTCATGAGGAATCTTCATAAAAGTATTGTATCATATCTCACTGACCATTATATTTTGAAATTCAGGGAGAACCTCTCTTTAAAAATAAATTAACTGCACACAATTTCATATTGCACCACTTAGGCTTCTTTCATATCAACGTTGTTAGTTCCGGCAGGCTGTTCCGATAGAGAACAGCCTGCCGGAGCTCTCTGGATCTAGTATTGCCGGATGTTACCGCAATACACGCCGGTCCTATTGACTGTAATCGGATCCAGGGGTGATCTGGCAAATATACCAGGATTCTGCCTGACAAAAAACTGCATGCAGCGTCGGATCCAGAGATCTCTGTCAGGTTACTGTCTGCCAGAACAGCCTGCCAGAACAAATAACACTAGTGTAAAGCTAGCCGAATTATATACTGGCAGCCTGCCAACTTCTTTAGGGATTATACATTGTGTTATAATGAGGGTGTGTATACCGGTGTATTTTCATATGGAAGTATGTGTAAGTATCCTCCATCGGATGCATTTTTTTCTGACTTTATTGTCTCCTCGAAGGATTATTTCAGGTTTACCTTTTTATAGATATATTTAGGGAATATCAATACAGTCTAGTTGGCTGCTTCGCCGAAGTTCACAACCTGCCTGCTCTGACCAGTTTTGTCATTTCCTAAGTGCTCAGCACCGATTTATCTTTACTTTCAGCACCTCCTGACGAAGCCTACGTGGCGAAACACGTGTCGAGGTTGAAGCAGTGGGGGAACCGTGTCACCACTTTTCAGCAGCAACATGGGTAGGTAACATGGTATCTGGATTAGGGTGGGACTAGTGGCTTGCAGTTATTGTTATATGCCATCTTTATGAGTAGTATTGCACCGTCCTAGTATACCCTACAGCATCCATTGTTTGGACGCTGTGAATAAGAGTCAGGTAGGGAACAGCAATTGCACCCGCAACTACTCCAATATTCACAGCTTCTATCAATTGTCTGTTACCTGCTGTATATGGTCACATTATCCCCCATTGTGATTCTCCACATTGTAGAGCCCTTTTGTGGCCCCGTCTCCATGTTTTGTCCCTTTTGAGTGTCACCTGTAATGATCATGTGATTTATATTGAATAAAATGAGATTTTTTACCCTGTTAAATCCTTGCTCTTTTTTTGTACAAGTTGTAGTAGGTTGGGGAGTGAGGTTCAGTTTTTGGGTTATTGTAGGCTCTAAGTGTTTATCTCATGTAACATACAGTATAATGTACAGAAAGAAGGTGATGGGCCCAAATAGATTTGGTCACAGAATTGGTGCAGAAGTAATGGTGCTCTTGGGCCATAAGGTGGATGTTGTTGGAGAGAGGAGGATGGGAAGAGCCAGAGTGATGATTAAGAATGTGTGAAAATGGTGGTGAAGGAGACAATATTTGGAGAGGGAGCATGAGCTGACCAAGGAACCATACTTCTGTAATGTTAACCAAGGAAGATCAGTTACATTTCTCATTTATTATGTTACACTTGACCTTCACAAAGTGAACAGTCCAAGTATATGCTATAATTTACTCAGCAGCCCAGACCTCAGAGGGAAGCATGGTGGAGGCGATGGAGAGGATAGCAGTGGGGATGGTAGCAATGGCGGGGGTCATGGTTACTCATGGTAGTTTGTCCTTCTCCATCTCTGCCTGGGCCGAGCAGGCAGTGAATTGAGGGCGCACCTTTTCCTCCCTATGATTCCCTTTGGGACTCCTGTCCTTGATCTTAGATAGATTGGTGCATGGCAGGACGGCAGGATCATAGGTAAGGTCCAGCAAATAATGGTGGAGTCAAAGACCAGGCCCGTTTGTTTTCAATAAATAGAGTTTCTCTTTACTGAATAGATGATGGAAGTTGTACTACATGTAGCACCAATAGGCACAATTTCAAAGTATAGTTGGCTTTTCCCAATAGCTGTGTATAGGCAGCAGTAATGATAGTAGCAGTACTCCCTGTCTCTGTCTGAATACACTTTTCAATCTTCCCAAATAACCACAGGCAGTGTAATTCTGTTCCTATTAACTCGTTCTGTAATTCCTAGTCTGCGGGGTGTAGATCTGAGATCCAAATGCACAGTCTGTCTCGAAGTGTTGTGGGTGCTAAAGTAATATACCCTCTCCACAACAGTAAAGTAGTATTGCAATAAACACGCGGTAACTTACTGTCTTCCCAGGCACAGATAGTCATTCAGGTAAGTTGATCACTGCCAGCTTTCAACCTCAAGGATGAAGGCTCCCTGGACCAGACATTTCTCAGACCTATGTCTCCGGAGCTCATGCATGCACGTGTTGGCTCTAGCTGTGATGACTAGACATTCCCCAACCAGGGGGTGAGGCCAGCCCATCACCCTGGAAAACTGTCCTCCGCTTGCCCTACTTGGCCTAGTCTGAGCTATATCGTCAAGCCAAATGGAGCACTCTCCCCAACAAGGGCGACCCCTTTGGACAATCCCTCACTGGTCTGGGAGCCCTAATTTATACCCCGACCCAGGTAGTACCAATCCTGCTGTCAGAAAGATAGTAGTAAGGTTCCCAGCATACATAAACTGAAAGTACCTACACTTTTCAAAGGGGCTTTTTCGCCCAATTTCATAAGGAGACTTGTCTTTAGTTGAGTTGTTGCTATTTGCTGCGTATGACAGTGGTAGCAATTAGAGTTGCGTATGGCAAGTCCCTTTGAAACGCGTAGAGACGTTCAATTTATATATGATGGGAACCTGACTACTATCTCTCAGACAGCAGAATTGGTACTATCTGGGTCAGGGTATAAATTAGGGCTCCCAGACTAATGAGGGATTGTCCAGAGGGGTCGCCCCTGTAGGGGCGGGTGATCTGCTTGGCTGGACGAAATAGCTCAGACTAGGCCAAGTAGGGCAAGCAGAGGGACAGATACCTCATCCTGCTGTCACCTAGGAAGGAGACCCGCACTGTGACCCCCTCCTCATCATGTGGACTCCCGCACCACCAGTGTGTTTCTACTAGAAGTAGTAAAACTGCTCCACTTTCTACTATGGATGTATTTCTATGGAATAATGGATATGACACATGTTACGTATCTTACATATCTTTTTTAATTGAATACATTAAAAGCTAAGTATTATTATAATCACCTGTGAGGGATTTGCAGACATTCTGGATATACTTTAGCTATTTGTTGCCCACACATGACCATTTGGGACATACATACTGCACAGGGAAATAAGTACTTTAACAATGAGTTACGTTAGTAACAGCCCCTTGGGCTTCTTACTTGCCTCATTTACGTATATATAAAATAGTTTTTTTGACACAATAAAAGCACTCACAGCTATGGGGAATGTATATTGCGGACGTGCTAGTGGTGATCTAGCAGCGCATGTCCCCAGCTCTACAGGCAAAATCCAGGTGACAGAATCCCTTTAAAGAGTGAAGCAGAGAAACGCTGCTTTAAGGTCATTTTACATGGACCGACCATGTGGCCAATCATGATATATTGTCAATACACTTGTTCCAGATATTAGGCCTGAGTAAAAGTAAACGATCACCCTATGAATGAACAAATCAGGTGTTCAACAGGTGATCGTGCCTTTCATTGTACTGTGCAGCATATCATAGTAACATAACATAGTTTATTAGGCTGAAAAAAGACATTTGTCCATCCAGTTCAGCCTGTTATCCTGCAAGTTGATCCAGAGGAAGGCAAAAAAAAAAGAAAACTGTGAGATAGAAGCCAATTTTCCTCACTTTAGGGGAAAATAATTTCTTCCCAACTCCAATCAGGCAATCAGAATAACTCCCTGGATCAACGACCCCTCTCTAGTAGCTATATCCTGTAATATTATTACACTCCAGAAATACATCCAGGCCCCTCTTGAACTCTTTTAGTAAACTCACCATCACCACCTCCTCAGGCAGAGAGTTCCATAGTCTCACTGCTCTTACCGTAAAGAATCCTCTTCTATGTTTGTGTACAAACCTTCTTTCCTCTAGACGCAGAGGATGTCCCCTTGTCACAGTCACAACCTGTGTAAAGAGGTATCTGCTGCTCAGAAACAACAAAACTGTATGGAGATGAGCGCTCACTGTAGCAATTGCTTATGTAATACAGAGGGAATAACTGCTACACGTAACTATAGCTTATAACAGTCTCTGCTCCAGAAGTCAGGCAAACAAGTAGGAATGGGTATAGCGTGATCTGCTCACCTGTTCTGGAGCGGAGAAGCAGAAAGAGGCTTGGATTGACAGCTAAACATTGATATTTGTGCTCCATTTAAATCCTGTTCTGGGACTTTTTCCAATGTGCCGGCGGCCCAGTGCAAAGGGGCTAATTATATGTGTGCCGTGTTGTCTTTCTACCCGCTACCCAAGGAATGCAAGATAGATACTATTCTACCCACAGGGACTGCTCAGGGTTATCTAGTTAGATTCCTGATAGTAGAATTGTTCTTATCAGGGCTGCTGTTCCATTGTAGGCAGAGGCCTGTATTGAACGAGGTGTTATAGGGCACGTTCACGAGCTCTTGAACTGTGTAGCTAGCGCCAAGTCTGGCAGTGGACGCGCTGGACAGGTTACTTGTGTGCCGTCAAGTTTACTACAGAGCTCTCCTCTCCGATGTGATCAGGAGTTTATCGAGATATATTCATGCATTTTTTTGCGAAGCAGTTTTTATGTGTTTTTCCATGAGTAAAAAAAAATAAACGAAGAATAACACACTGCATCAGTGAAGAAAATATCTTCTTTCAGTCTGGTTCAGGTTATTTTCACTGTCTCAATTGACTTAAATGGGCAAGTCGTGAGTGAAAATGCAACAAATGCATTCCCTATGTTTGGTTGCGTTTTTCCCATAGACCTATTAATTCCTAAAGGGTTCTTCTTGCTTGAAAAAATGCAAAAGATAAAAAACACAGTAAAAATAAATGCCCATGTCCATAACCCCATTGACTTTAAGGGGTCAATTTTCACTACGGGTGAAACAGACTGCACCTGCATGTGAAACTCCCCTGTGCCTGAGTCCCTAGAACCCTCATAGTCACATCAAATGTAGAAGAAATGTCTTGAAATGTTACATTTATATTATTAATTTTACATTTATGTCTCACATAAGTATATTTAGCACATTGTTAGGGTGCCATATTAACCTCCTAATGGTGGCGCTAAATTTAAGAAGCAGACAATTTGGTTCACCTATTCCTTCTATTGGTATAATTGCATGAGGCTCTGTTATCATTTTTCATAGGCATTCTTTGAAGGTAGTCAATTGTCATATTCCACCGTGTAGATTCCTGTGGGTAGTCAGATAACTGCAGATTAACAGCAGAGAGTTTATCTTTGGCTATCCTGAAAGTAAATTTTGGCTGGCCATACATATTAGATAGCTGAATGGTTACTTGGATGATACAAATTTCTTCCGACCCCCTTATGCACATGCATGCTTGATTTGTCCAAGTGTCCTGAACCGAGAGAAAGAGTAAGATACTGCCAAACTACTCTGGCAGCGGCATATCTCCCTGAGAACAAAAGGATCGGGCAATTGAAATCCAATTGACATCTGCTGACAGGGCAGAGTTTGAAGACCCTCATACACTTTAGATCAAGCATCCTCAAACTGCAGCCATCCAGCTGTTGCAAAACTACAACTCCCAGCATGCCCGAACAGACTACAGCAGGGCATTGTGGGAGTTGCAGTTTTACAACAGCTGGAGGGCCGCAGTTTGAGGATGCTTGCTTTAGATGATCGTCTGGGGTTGCTGACCTCAGTGGGTTTGGCTAATATTTACCTAGTGTTTATGGCCTAATTTAAGTCAAGGAGAGAGATGTTGTCTGGAGTAAGAAAGTCTCATAGACTGAATCCTGACACAATGGTGGACATTTACTAAGCATGTTGAGCCAGAATGATGGCGTAAAATTCGCCAAAAAGAATGGTGTTTTGATTTGCGGCAACTGTTTTCTCCAGAATATACTCCATAAAGAATGCATCACGACAGAAATGAGTTATAAATGTCAAAGTCGGTGGGGCTATCTAATTGGTGCATATTGCGCCTCATTTATCATCCTCTTATGGGCAGAAATGGCTCAAATCGTTGCGGACAATTAAGCCGGCTTATTTGGTGGTGATTTTGTAAAAAGTCGCATTTATGGCATAAAGATGCGACTTTTTGTCAAATCTTAATTTATGAAAAGAAAACCAACTCGTCATGGGAACAAGTGATAGGTAAGTAACCAGGAAGCATTTATTCTCTAAAATAAATGAACTAAACAGCAGGGTTTTATCAGTTAGGGCTCTTTCACACTTGCGTTCTTTTCTTCCGGCATAGAGTTCCGTCGTCGGGGCTCTATGCCGGAAGAATCCTGATCAGTTTTATCCTAATGCATTCTGAATGGAGTGAAATCCGTTCAGGATGCATCAGGATGTCTTCAGTTCCGGAACGGAAAGTTTTTTGGCCGGAGAAAATACCGCAGCATGCTGCGCTTTTTGCTCCGGCCAAAAATCCTGAAGACTTGCCGCAAGGCCGGATCCGGAATTAATGCCCATTGAAAGGCATTGATCCGGATCCGGCCTTAAGCTAAACGTCGTTTCGGCGCATTGCCGGATCCGACGTTTAGCTTTTTCTGAATGGTTACCATGGCTGCCGGGACGCTAAAGTCCTGGCAGCCATGGTAAAGTGTAGCGGGGAGCGGGGGAGCAGTATACTTACTGTCCGTGCGGCTCCCGGGGCGCTCCAGAGTAACGTCAGGGCGCCCCACGCACATGGATGACGTGATCGCATGGCACGTCATCCATGCGCATGGGGCGCTCTGACGTCACTCTGGAGCGCCCCGGGAGCCGCGCGGACTGTAAGTATACCGCTCCCCCGCTCCCCACTACTACTATGGCAACCAGGACTTTAATAGCGTCCTGGCTGCCATAGTAACACTGAAAGCATTTTGAAGACGGATCCGTCTTCAAATGCTTTCAGTACACTTGCGTTTTTCCGGATCCGGCGTGTAATTCCGGCAAGTGGAGTACACGCAAGTGTTAAAGAGGCCTAAATTGACATTCATCAAAAACAAAACAATAACAAAAACGTCCCGAGTCTGAGACAAAAGCCACAATTTACCAGAGGAAATATCACAAATATACTTCAAAAGTTGCAAGTGCGGTCTGGCAGGGCTGGCTGAAAAGCCACATTTCAGTTTTAAAAAAGTCGCATTTTAGTGCTATTAGTGGTAAAATGTCGCAAATCAAGAGAAATAGGCAGATAATCAAGTTTATATTTTAAAAAAGTCAAATTTTAAAAGTGGTGTGCGCCTTTTGATATAGGAGGTGAAACATCACCACTTTTGAATTGTAAAGTTAGTATTTTTTGGGCGCAAATTACGCCATTATTGATAAATGTCCCCCAATGGCTTGATCATACTGAAGTCCATCCACAGCAAGTCACAGGGTCCCGCAGCTAGCATAAAAAAGTGCTGATCGAGAGCCACAATCCGCCATTTAGGGAGAGCCGCTGTGAATGAAGCAGGGCCTACAAGATGTCCAAAAGTGGCCTGCCAACTTAAAGAGATACTCGACCTCTGGCAGACCTGCCAACATGGCCTACCTAAGAGAATGAAACGGACATAGAGAAATGTAGCAATACTACATTATCCTAAGGCCACAGACACACGGTCAGGTTTCCTGATGCAGTTTTGGAAGCCAAAATCAGGAGTGGATCAAGTAGAGAAAGTATAAAGGATGGATACCACTTCTCCTCTTTTTTGAATTCACTCCTGATTTTGGCTTCCAAAACTGTATGAAACCTGACCATTTCTACCAATATGGCTGAACTACTCCCCCTACTACATAAAAGCATACAAGGATACGGACCCTTTTATACTTTTATGTAGTAGGGGGGGTAGTTCAGCCATTTTGGTAGAAATGTGAAGGCAAGGAACTCCGCTAGTGGAATTGAAATACTAAGGTTTCAAAGTTATTTGTCATAAATTAAGAAAATATATCAATATCAAGTAGACTTTAGTTTTTTTTTTTTGCGTGCAGCATCCTGACATCCTGTATGAAAGTAAAGCATGTCTGTGAGCACGCCCACGCCTGGTGGTTATGAGAGTGCAGCCTACACATGTTCTCCTCTATGTTCTTAGTTTGTCAGACTACAATCCTATTTGTTTGTTCTCTGCCAAATGAAGAGACGCAAAACTTTAATTGGACTTTATCGATTTCACTGTGAAATTAGCTTAGAACTCAGACTGTATATTTATTTAGATGCTATCATTTGCAGAAGTGCCATTTTCATAAGAAGAAATGAGTTTTTTAGCTACATGACCTTCACAAAAATACGAATGTTATCCATTTCTGCAAATAAGATGTGAAAGTTATATTTGTATGTAGTCCAGGTGACTGATGCCATATAGCCCATGTCAAAACATTGAAGCTGGAAAATCTGTATAGGAGCATTTACACGCAATATTTAGTACTGGCTAAAGTGGCCTTAACACGGCCTGGTGAAGCAGATGATTGTCTGGAGGGAAGCGTTCCTTCCCGACAATCGTCTGCTCGTCAGTCAAGAAGACCATTACATTTACATGGAGCGATCTCCTCCACAGGGTGGGGAGGTTTTTTAGACGGCACGATCTGCTGTCAGCAAACAATGATATACAGTAGCTGACTGCACCAACAATGCTATTACCTGATAAACGAACGTTTTGTTGATTCATCAGATAATCAGCTGCATCTTTACACCGGCCGATTAACCAAACAAACACTACTTAGTGATAATCTGCTCGAACATCGGGCAGTGTAATGGGATCTTTAGAATTGGAGTGGGGTGACGTCACCTGAGCACAGCTACGGGAGCTGAAATGGGGGGGGGGGAAACAACGCGTTTCGAGGAGTATTGCTTCTCTTCCTCAGGAATACTCCTCGAAATTATTTTGGACTAATATATATATATATATATATATATGGTAATGTGTACGGGAAAGTACTGGAGCAAGTGTATATCTCACCCAGTTTCCTCAGCTGGGTGACATAGCGGAAATCCATAAAGATGCATTTGCTTCAGCAGAGCATAGTCTGCTGGAGCTCTCTCTTTAAGTTTATATGGGCTGGGTTTCTTTGGACTGGGAGATAGGATTGGTAGAGGGATTTCCCAGTCCACACCCCTTTATTGCAGGTTTTTTCCCTAGCCCGAGCTGATCCCAGGTGAGGCCTGTAGGGATAATCACTGGGGAAATAAAGCAGACCTCAGGAGAATGAAGCCTGGAGAGCTGACCTGTGTGGTTAGAGCTTGGTGGCTGGCTGACCGTGAGGCTAAGTGAAGCCTGATCTTCCCTAGCGTGAACAGGACTCTATAAGTGAGACAGGGACCACCTGTGTATTAGGTAGAGCCCAGTTGGGCAGGTATTTATTTTGTTTTATGTTATGTTATGCTGGTGCTATAACTTCACCACTCCGAGTGACGCTATAAGGGTCCATTCACACGCACGTCCGTAAGTGTTTTGCTGATCCGCAAAACACTGACATCGGCCTTGTGCACATGGCCCGCACTAAAATAGAAAATGCCTATTCTTGTCCGCTATTGTGGACAAGAATAGGACAAGTTCTATTTTTTGCGGAGCCGCGGAACGGAAGTTCGGGGCCACGGGACGGAAGTGCGGATGCGTACAGCACACTGTGTGCTGTCCGCATCTTTTCCGGCCCAATTGAAAATGAATGGGAACGTATCTGGACCATTCATACGGACGTCTGAATGGAGCCTAACTTGGATGCTACTCTGTTATGCTGAAGTGACCAAATAAAGCACAGTTTGGACTTTGAAACCGATGTCTTCGTGAAAATCTGTCGTTGCCAACCCTACTGCGAGTACAGATCGCTACAATACATACGCACACACCTCTCTCATTAGATATACTGGCTTACAGTCCCTCCTCCATGGCTCGACTCAGCTTGTCTCCCGCAGCAGCACATTTTTGTAAGCAGTATATGAAAAGCCCCGGCCCCTGATCTTGCACTGTACACAGGCAGAGGTTGGCAGCACAGAAGATACAGGGCTTGTCTGGAAAGAAATTGTAATGAAGACCAAGCCCCCTTGGGACCATGGGCCCCGTAGAGCTGCTGTTGTGGTAGTTACACCCAGGGAGAGAAGGAATGAGTTATTCGAACATTCCCAATCTTTTTGTCCCCAGGGAAGGTAAATCCCTGCCAGAGTTTAGCCCTTTGACTAATTTCAACAAATGACAGTCTGAGGAAAATTAAGAACTACTTCATAACACACACAGACATGCAAATGCATATTTGTGTTACCTTATTATTATTATTATTTATTAAAGCGCCATTCATTCATACATATGAAAAGGAGCACATCTATTTAATAAAAAAACAAGTAAAATAAGCAAGATGAGTTACAAAATGGTACAGAAAAAGAGGACCATAAACCCGAGGGCTTACAATCTACGAGGTATGGAGGAAAGACACAGTAGGTGAGGGTAAAGCTGGTCATGGTGGTATTTACATATAGGGTTCGGACCGCGCGTATCATAAATAGACGGTATACAAACATTTTTTTTCTCCTCCTTTTAGAAAGGTACCGAGGTCTGCAGATGTCCTATTTGTGGATATCCTGCAACTTGTAAAAAAATTGTAAGTGTAAATCCGTATGGTTGTGCTATCCTGCAATGCGCAGATTGTACTTACACGGCACTCCACCAACACCAGGCGTATCAAAGGTATCCTCCGCGGCTTGTTTGATTCTTCGCAGCGAAGGTCCACGTTCACACGCCAGCGCACAGAGTTCCACCACGGACTTAATTCCAGCACACACCAGATGAGTCTGCTAGTATTCCCAATTTCTTTTGATTTAAAAATTTCTGTGGATACAAGTGGCTCCTACCATAGTGAAGCTCCGATAGCTAGTTTAAAAGGTTTATTCAGTACATACTTACAAACATGCACTTTAAAATCGCATTAAAAATCCCAGTGTCTTTTTCTTTGAAGAGGTGGGTTTTCAGGGCTTTTTTTTTTAAGGTTTCCACTGTCGGTGAAAGACTAATATGTTGGGGTAGAGAATTCCAGAGTATGGGGGATGCATGGCAGAAATCTTGGAAGCGGTTGTGGGAAGAGGAGAGTAGAGAAGGATCTCTTCTGAGGATCAGAGATTGCATGTGGGAAGATGTTCGGAGATCGGGTCACAGATGTATGGAGGGAACAGGTTGTGGATGGTCTTCTATGTCATAGTGTTTTGTACTGGATTCTCTGAGGAGCCAGTGAAGGGATTGGCAGAGAGAAGAGACAGAAGAATAATGGGGGAGAGGTGGATTAGTTGAGGATAGATTGGAGGGGTGTGAGAGTGCCAGATGATAGGCCACAGAGGAGGATGTTACAGTAGTCTAGGCGGGAGATGAAAAGGGCATATATCTGGTATCTCAGTAGAAAGTTGGAATGCCCCTATAGCACATAAGATAGTGGACTGGTACTGCCAAAAATGGCAAGTTTAGCCACCTTTATTTTAATGTATATAATCAACATATATCCTTTCCTTTTTGTTTTTATTTTCTGATTTTAATTTTTTTTAATTTCCTGAACATGATTATGGGGGCGGCCATCTTGCCTGAGCTGTGCTTAACAGAATTTAGAAAGTATTAGGCCTCTTTCACACGGGCGTCATATTTTTGGCCCGCATAAGAGGCGGGTGCATTGCGGGAAAATGCGCGATTTTTCAGCGCGAGTGCAAAACATTGTAATGCGTTTTGCACTCGCGTGAGAAAAATCACGCATGTTTGGTACTCAAACCCGAACTTCTTCACAGAAGTTCGGGCTTAGGATTGATGTTCTGAATATTGTATTATTTTCCCTTATAACATGGTTATAAGGGAAAATAATAGCATTCTGAATACAGAATGCAGAGTATAATAGTGCTGGAGGGGCTAAATTTTTTAAAAAAAAGTTAACTCACCTTCTCCTCTTGATCGCGTAGTTCCCGGTCTCTTTACTTCTTTAATGATGAGCTGTGGGCTAAAGGACCTGTGGTGACGTCAGATCACATGCTCCAATCACATGGTCCATCACCGTGGTGATGGAGATGTGATCTGACATCACCACAGGTCCTTTAGCCTACAGCTCATCATTAAAGAAGTAAAGAGCCTGGGAACTACGCGATCAAGAGGAGAAGGTGAGTTAACTTTTTTATTTATTTTTAACCCCTCCAGCACTATTATACTATGCATTCTGTGTTCAGAATGCTATTATTTTCCCTTATAACCATGTTATAAGGGAAAATAATACAGTGAATAGACTGTCACCTAGAACCCATGCGTGAAAATCGCACCGCATCCGCACTTGCTTGCGGATGCTTACGATTTTCACGCAACCCTATTCATTTCTATGGGGCCTGCGTTAAGTGAAAAACGCTGAATATGGAACATGCTGCGATTTTCACGCAACGCATAAGTGATGCGTGAAAATCACCGCTCATGTGAACAGCCCCATAGAAATGAATGGGTCCGGATTCAGTGCGGGTGCAATGCGTTCAACTCGCCCATGTGAAAGGGGCCTTAAGAAAACTGCTTTACTGCAGCCCCATGGTCCATAGACACAATGGTCGGAGGGGACCTCATGGACTTCTATGGGAGAGTTCTCTAGACATGCTCTGGGACCTGTGCAGAAGTCATTGTACAAGGAAAGAATAAATAAGCCTTGACAATCACCTATTGTGATCCTGTCTTATTATTCTAATCCTGCCTGTAATGGTATCACCTCTGTGTATAGATAGGCAGGTAACTGCAGTAAAGTGATCTGTACAGACCAAGAAGTGCTGCCTATTATTAGGCTTAGTGTCCAGCGTGAAAACTGCAAGATTTTTTTATTTTTAGATAAATATAGATAATGACATGGAAAATTTAAAATAACATTACAAAACTTCTTTAGAAATAAAAATATGTGAAATATAAAAACATAATTTAAACAATAGGTCATTTTCTGATGACACCTTTCCTTCCATTTTCCTTTAACACAGCAAAAGAAAATAATGTCAGAGTGACACTTATATATAGCGCTATGGGTAACCGCATGAAAACACCCTCAGATTTATTATGCTTTTTAAAATAAAAATAAAGTTCCCAAAATTTTCCCTTATTGGGGGCAGATGGTGTTTAAACTTACACTATATTTATATATGACTGATTAGCTGCAGTCCGGTTTTGTCAACACAAATTTTTGAGGCAAATCTGCATCATGGTACAGAACCAGCAAAGTGAATGAGCTTTTAGCACAGTAATTATAATTCAAATGTGCTAGAAAAAATCTGCAGCAGAAACTTACCTGTGGTGCAGGCTTTAAATCTGCAGCATGTCAACTTATACCGCAGATTTTCATCACAAATTTCACCCTTTCCAGTGCAAATATTAGAATCAGCAGCATTTGAGAAACAAAATCAGCTACAAAAACGCACCATTTTCACACCATGAAATAAATAGACAGCCCAGGAAGTGCCTTTGTGGGGCAGAAGAGGAGCAAGAAAAATTGAGGGTGGTCCCTAAGGGGAGATGGTGCAAAAACACTCTCCCGGGATGTACTGCTCTGTAACAGAGATAGTGAGAAGAAATAAGGGGCAGTAACGTATTATAAAAAACTAAGGTTTATTAGAATTAATTAAGATCCCAAATGGGGAAGACAAGCCCCTACCAGACAAAACAAAACAGACAACAGTATGGGGCCCACGTGAGTCCCCACAAGGTAGGTCACTCAGACAGAGCTGACCAACAGTTAAACACAAAAATTGGGTCTTTGGCAGGTGCCGTAGACCTGAGATAATGCCATAAGGCAGAGTAAAGGGTAGATCTTACCGGGAATGCCAGTCAGGACAGATATTGTCCAATGCACAGGAGGTGGAGGAGCTTCTTGTGTTCTGAAAAACGTCCTCTTGTCAGTGATACCTGGGTTCCAAGGGGCTACAGGGAAAAATCTATCCCTGTTAATGCCCTACGTGGCCTGTGAGTCCCTATGGTATCCTCCTAACACGGGGTCCTGTCCCCGCAAGGGGTGGCCACGTCCGGAACCTAGCCCTATTAAGTCGCCCTAAGTAGCCCTAAGGGGACAACGGGATGGTCCTGATGATGATAAGGGCTAACAGAGTGGGATAGGGGAAATGGGTATGATATATATGTATGAAGTCCCGTCCCTACGCGTTTCGTTATTTCGGGAATATATCAAAGTATGAAGGGTACCTCCACTTTACTAAAAGAGACCCCTTAACTCTTCAGGGGACAGGGGTCAAAAGTGGAGGATAATATCTCTGCTCCTGCCACCGTGCGATAATATATCTAGATCAGAGAGAAACGGAGGGCCTGTTGGTTAAGAAGACCTGACTAGACCGGTGTGGTCCAAATCAGCCCAGATACCTGTGAATAGCAGAATGACAAAGAAAAATCAATTGAAGTACCAAACCTGACATTAGTCTTTATAATTGTGTCATATAACTGGTTGGTTTACTCACAGTTCTGATCATGAGGCATAAGGCATCATTCTTTTGCCATATCTGCGAGGATTGTTGCTAGACACAGGTCCTGCACGGATTATATATATATATTTTTTTTCTGTCATTCAACTTCCTTAGGTATCTGGACTGATCTGGACTATATCAGTCCAATCAGGTCTGCGCAACTCACCGGGCTTCCCCTGCTTACCCCTCCTTCCAACCTAGATATTTATCACATTGAGCTGGGAGCGCCGTTTCTTATGCCTTATGCCTCATGATCAGAACTGTGAGTAAACCAACCAGTTATATGACACAATTATAAAGACTAATGTCAGGTTTGGTACTTCAATTGATTTTTCTTTGTCATTCTGCTATTCACAGGTATCTGGGCTGATTTGGACCACACCGGTCTAGTCAGGTCTTCTTAACCAACAGGCCCTCCGTTTCTCTCTGATCTAGATATATTATCGCACGGTGGCAGGAGCAGAGATATTATCCTCCACTTTTGACCCCTGTCCCCTGAAGAGTTAAGGGGTCTCTTTTAGTAAAGTGGAGGTACCCTTCATACTTTGATATATTCCCGAAATAACGAAACGCGTAGGGACGGGACTTCCCCTATCCCACTCTGGTAGCCCTTATCATCATCAGGACCATCCCGTTGTCCCCTTAGGGCTACTTAGGAGGATACGATAGGGACTCACAGGCCAAGTAGGGCATTAACAGGGCACCCGCCAAAGACCCAATTTTTGTGTTTAACTGTTGGTCAGCTCTGTCTGAGTGACCTACCTTGTGGGGACTCACCCACGTGGGCCCCATACTGTTGTCTGTTTTGTTTTGTCTGGCAGAAGAGGAGCAAACCTGCTTAGTAAACATGCAGAAGTGAGGGTAGTGCCAGGTAGCTTACAATACTAGCTAATTCCTCAGGCCGATGTTAAAAGCTGAGAACTTTGCCAATATTTTCCAGTCAGGAACATATCGGAGCCCCTCATGCACCACGTCACTGTGTCTCAGCACGCATGGGGTCCTACCACTCAACTGCACGTGGTGTGTGAACAGGGTCTGAACCAACTCATAGCCAGACTCTCGCATGCCTCCATAGTGGTATCCAGGAGCGTAGCTAAAGGCTCATGGGCCCTGGTGCAAGAGGTCAGCATGGGCCCCCTTTCTCTCAGTGCTTTGTGGCCAGGGGCAGCGAAGCATATGCAGAACCTGAAACTACGGATACTGGAAGCCTGTGCTAGCATTTCTCCTGCGGTGTTGCTATCAGTGTGTGAAGAGTGGGAGAAGAGGGTTGCATTGACAATCCAACACAAAGGGCAGCACATTGAACACATTTTATAAGTGGTCAGAAACTTGTAAATAACTCATGAAAGAATAAATTTACGTTAAAACCAAGCACACCATTGTTTTTCTTGTGAACTTCCCAATAAGTTTGATGTGTCACATGACCCTCTTCCTATTGAAAAAACAAAAGTTGGATTCAAAATGTCCGACTTCAAAATGGCCCCCATGGTCACCACCCATCTTGAAAAGTTTCCCCCCTCACATATACTAATGTGCCACAAACAGGAAGTTAATATCACCAACCATTCCCATTTTATTAACGTGTATCCATATAAATGGCCCACCCTGTAGTTCCTCATGCTGAATTATATTAAGATAACATTTAATGGTGTCAAACGCCCTACAGGAAGATTCAAATTTATCTAGACACTGTTGTGTAATATAAGGGAAAACGTTCTCTATGATATTGTTATCCCGAAATTCCAGGATGTTGGGAGAACCTCTATAGGTCATGTTAGACCAGTAGTGGCTCGATGTCCAATACCTTGATTTTTGAAACATGCGTTAACATATGCTAGTTGATGGTCAGTGAACTATAAAATAATAATGCATTTAATGTACTTGCTGATTCAAGTAAAGAAAGAAGTAAAGAAATGAAAAACAGGAAAAACAAGATCTCTCCAAGGATTCAAACAAGTGTTCAAAATTAAAGAACGGAAATTAAAGCATAAAAAAACATAGCTGACATTTATATATATATATAAGATTCATTCTGAAACTCATTAGTCAGCATAACACGTTGTACACTACACAGCTCGGGTCAGGTTTGAGAACTTCCTTATAGTAATATGTCAATATGAAAAAAATAAATGAAGCAGTTGTAAAAGGTCGAAACTTTGGACAATACAGAGAGGCTGAAGGGACATGCCTGGAGCTGCGGCATCCCACTGCCAAAGACCATACCATGGCTCCTCTTTGCTTGCTTGGTTCCTGTCACAGGATCAAGTCTTGGAATGTGATGTCAGCTTTCCAGGACCTTACAGAGCATCAACCCTATTAAACCTGGCATACTGCCTGTCAGGGCTGGTCATACTGAGTGAAACGATCTCTCTGTAGTGAAATCTGCACTTTTGCCTATAATCTAATATGGTTTAAGTGCAAAATGCTAAGTCACAGTTTGGGGAAAGCAACTCATGCACCAATTCAGCATTTACCACTGCATGCATGATAACAGAGCCAGGCAGGAAGACGGTGAGCCTGCCTGACCCTGTCACTCAAGGGAAGAGTGGCTAAGGAAAAAAAGCAGTGGTGAAGCAGTGATCCATGGGGTTAGGCCTGACTCTAGGTGCACTGAACACCTAATTAGCATATGAAACATGTTGTCTGTTACCGATTTTGGGTGTGACAATTCCTATTTGTTATCAAATCGGTTCCATTGTGAGTATGCATCTAACTCAACTCTCGGCCAGCTGCCTGGCTGTCTACTGAGGATTACTTTGGTATATGTGGCCTAGGTATTCAATCAGTAAGGCCACAAGAACAGGCGGATGCCTTAGACCAGGCATGTCCAAACTGTGGCCCTCCAGCTGTTGCAAAAATACAACTCCCAGCATGCCTGGATAGCTTACAGCTATTAGGGCATGCTGGGAGTTGTAGTTTTGCAACAGCTGGAGGGCCGCCGTTTGGACATGCCTGCCTTAGACTCTGCACCTCAAGTTAGCCAGTGTCAAACTAATAATAGTCTCTAGAAACAATTGTGTTTGCTGTGTAGCTCATTCCAAATTGGCCAAACTTCTTGATGTCCAACTGTGTGGTCCTATCCAGAAGTCTGCTGTCTCTATTCCTACTGTCTTCCTTCCAGGAACTGACATCCAGGTATGTTCTTTTGTAGTGAGCCCCGAAAGAGCAGTGAAAATTTTGTATTGAAAAATGAGACCAGAATTAAATGCATTCAGTAGCAACATATATTAAGTGCAAATCTTCTCTGGCACCAATAATGATTATGGAGGCAGGGTGGATGGTGGTAATTTAGCGCTAAGGTGATTCTGGCCTAGTAACATTCTGGGTGATGGGTGTCTTAACCGTAGTCCCTTACCTTTCAGCAGTGTCTTTAATGCTGGTTGTAGCAGTTCACTCTGCTGTGGCCAAAATGTTTCTGTCGCAGGCAACAGAAGAAACGGTGGTGGCAGCAGGAGTCGCAGCAAGAGGCCTGAACTCCCAGTGTCATCTAGCAGTCGTGCCTTGACCAGCAACCCAGAGGTGCTTGAATGGTTGACTCGGTTTCCGACTTCACAGCAAGTGACATCAGACACCCCCAGCCAAGAGTCGGTGGGTTCCTCTGATACGGCGCTTAGTTGGCATGGCCCGGGAGCAGGCCCTGTGCCCCCACCTGTCCTGAACCTTACTCTGTCATTTTCAGTTCCCTCAGCCAGAGAAGTATTATATGCCGTAGGCTCGGCTCCACTTTTCAGCTAGGACGACCTACTAAAGGACAGTCAGTAGCTACTGCCCAGTCAAGATCTGGAGGAGAGATCTGCCGCTTCCTCCTGTAGGCGGGCAAGTAGTGATGATGAGAGTTGCATGGGAGCAGGTGTTGCGAGCGGTCAGGCTCCTGGCCCTGAGACCGTTGAGGGGGACATCAGTGACGTGCGGACAGTAGCGGGTGATGATGATGTAGCCGATCGCACTTGGGAGCTGGGTGAAGAACGGGCTTCATCATCATCATCATCAGGAGAAGAGGGTGGCAGCTTTCGCGTGAGGCAGCAGCTGAGCCAGCAGGGTGGTAGCGTGGCTGTGAGTCAGCAGGGTGGCAGCAGTGGGAGGTTGGAAGCCAAATGTGCCCGGGGTAGACCACCCGCTTCGCAGGAGCCTACCGGCCCCGAAAGTAGTGGTGCAGGGCAGTGGCGTTGCTACCAGTATAAAATGCCCGATATATAGTGCGCCAGTAGATGCCCTCAGTGTCCCCCATAATTTGTAAGAATAAAATACCCCTTCTCAGTGCCCCGTAGTAGTCCTCTCCCCCCTTCCCCATAGTACCCAACACAATGTGTCCCAGTATAAAATGCCCCTATACAGAGCCCCCATATAAAATAACCGTTCTTTGTGGCCTCAGTAGATGCCCCTATAGTGCCACCAATAATGTGCCAGTAAGAAGTGCCCCCATAGATGTCCCCCAATAATGTGCCAGTGAAATGTGCCATCATAGATGCCCCTTAATCATGTGCCAGTAGCCTAAGCCCCCCATCAACATGTGCCAGTAGCCATAGGCGCCCCCCCTATCATGTGCCAGTAGCCATAGGGCCCTTCTATCATGTGCCAGTAGCCATAGGGCCCTTCTATCATGTGCCAGTAGCCATAGGGCCCCCTATCATGTGCCAGTAGCCATAGGGCCCCCCTATCATGTGCCAGTAGCCATAGGGCCCCCTATCATGTGCCAGTAGCCATAGGGCCCCCCTATCATGTGCCAGTAGCCATAGGCCCACCTATCATGTGCCAGTAGCCATAGGCGGCCCCCCCTATCATGTGCCACTAGCCATAGGGCCTCTCCTAACATGTGCCACTAGCCATCAGTATTGTACAGAAAAAAAAAAAACACTTACCTCTTTGGCAGCGATGCGATGCAGGCCTCTTCTGGCCTGTGTCCCGCGCTGTGTACGGCTCAGGGCTTAGGCGGCGCGATGACGTCATCGCGCCGCCTGCGCCAGCCTCTGATAGCAGGGCTCCAGACTATAAAAAATACCTAGTAGCCATTGGCTCCTGAACTGAAAAATTTAGGAGCCAAATTACATTTTTAGTCGCCAAATCAAAACCGAATGAAAATTTTGGTATCGTGACAACGCTACGCCGATCAGATCGGCGTAGGGTTGTTTCAATACCAAAATTTTGATTCGCTTTCATCACCATAAAAAAGTATTGCGATACTCGATACCAAGCAAAAAAGCCACGTGCATTTCGCATTTTATGAAACGTTCGGCCCATAATAGAACAGTCCTATCCTATTTTTTGGGGTGACAAGGTGACTAAAAAATGGCGATTGCTCACCGCATAGGAGATATTTTTTAATAATTTAATAGTTTGGACTTTTCGGACGCAGCGCTATGTAATATGTTTATTGTATATATTTTTTATATGTAAAATTGGGAAAGGGGGGATTTAAACTTAATATTTTAGAGTACTTTCACACTAGCGTTTTTCTTTTTCGGCATAGAGTTCCGTCACAGGGGCTCAATACCGGAAAAGAACTGATCCATCATATCCCCATGCATTCTGAATGGAGAGTAATCCGTCCAGGATGCATCAGGATGTCTTCAGTTCAGTAATTTTGACTGATCAGGCAAAAGATAAAACCGCAGCATGCTACGGTTTTATCTCCGGCGAAAAAAACTGAAGACTTGCCTGAACGCCGGATCTGGCATTTTTTCCCATAGGAACGTATTAGTGCCAGATCCGGCATTCAAAATACCGGAATGCAGGATCCGTCCTTCCGGTCTGCGCATGCCGGTAAAAATGTGTAAAAAGATACAAGACGGATCCGTCTGTCCGCATGACAAGCTGAGACATGGATTCATTCTTGCAATGCATTTGTGAGATGGATCCGCATCCGGATGCATCTCATAAATGCTTTCAGTCACATCAAGATCGGCGGATCCGGCGGGCAGTTCTGACAACGGAACTGCTTGCCGCATCACACTACCGCAAGTGTGAAAGTAGCCTTAGTGTTTGTGTTTTATTTTCACTTACTATTAGCCCCCTTAGGGGCTGGAACCCTTGTCCTATTCACCCTTAGGCCCCTTTCACATGGGTGAGATTTCTGCGCGGGTGCAATGAGTGAGGTGAACGCATTGCACCCGCACTGAATCCGGACCCATTCACTTCTATGGGGCTGTGCACATGAGCGGTGATTTTCACGCATCACTTGTGCGCTGCATGAAAATCGCAACATGCTTTATGTTGTGCGTTTTCATGCAACGCAGACCCCATAGAAGTTAATGGGGCTGCGTGAAAATCGCATTGTATCCGCAAGCAAGTGCGGATGCGGTGCGATTTTCACGCTTGGTTGCTAAGATGAAAGTCTATTCACTATGTTATTTTCCCTTATAACATGGTTAATACAGACTGCATAGTAGAAGGTCAATATAATAAACATTATATACACCCCAGTATAATAAACATTGAGAGCGCCCCCCCAGTATAATAAACATTGAGTGCGCCCCCCCAGTATAATAAACATTGAGTGCGCCCCCCCCCAGTATAATAAACATTGAGTGCGGCCACCCCCCCAGTATAATATACATTGAGTGCGGCCCCCTCCCAGTATAATAAACATTGGTGGCGCAGTGGGAAGTGCCAATGAGGGTTAAAAAAATAAATAAAAATTAACTCACCTCCTCCAATTGATCGCGCAGCTGCCGGTCTCCTGTTCTATCTTCAGGACCTGTGAAAGGACCTGTGGTGACATCACTGTGGTCATCACATGATACATCATATGATCCATCACCATGGTAATGGACCATGTGATTAGCTCAGTGATGTCACCACAGGTCCTGAAGATAGAACAGGAGACCGGCAGCTACGGGATCAATTGGAGGAGGTGAGTTCATTTTTTATTTATTTTTTTAACCCTCATTGGCACTTCCCACTGCGCCACCAATGTTTATTATACTGGGGGGGGGGGGGGTGCACAAAATGTTTATTATACTGGGGGGGGGGGCGCACTCAATGTTAATACAAATACAGGAGGCGGGTGCCGGAATGAAATATCCGGCACCCGACCTCTATGATAGGGGGCTGCGATCAGTGGCAGTTAACCCCTCAGGTGCCGCTCACTGTCATAGAGGTCGGGTGCCGGCTATTTGATTCCGGCACCCGCCTCCTGTATTTGTATTACAGGTCAGTTTTCTTCATTGGTGGCGCAGTGGCCACAGCCCCTCCCCTCCTCCTCCCATCCCTCTTCTCATTGGCGGAGGCAGCGGAAGCAGCAGCACAGGGGGAGGGAGAGAGCCCCCCCCCGCCCCCTCCCTGCCTCTATGGAAGTTAGTTAGGAGAACTCCGGCGGCCGGCGGGTGACACCCCATCAGACTGGTGTCACCCGGTGCGGCCCGCACCCCCCGCACCCCCCTCGCAACGCCACTGGTGCAGGGGTCCACGGAGGCAGCGGTAGCAGGCAGTCAGCATGGAGGGAAAGTGCCATACTCGGCGGCGTGGCAATTTTTTGTTAATGTTTCACTACCACGTCAGACTCCCTATGCGTGTTACTGCAAGACACAGTGTTTTACACCATTTTACAGGCTGTCTGCAGCCAGGAAATAAATGTTTCTAACACAATTCGCAACAAATAAATTCAGATTGAATCAAATCTGCAATGAGCCTACTAAGCACCTGGGGTCTCCCTTGTCCCTAAAGAGGTTTTTACAATATATGTCCCTCTGATAGAGCAAGTTGTCGTGAAGCCAGTTGCATTGAAGCAACGAGGACATGGAGTCCTCTTTAAGTGTAGTGGTGTTGATACCAAGATGAAAGGAATGCCAGAGTGGTATGAGGGTTGCCTATAGTGTCCCTTAGGTGTGGCTTTGCACTTTGTCACGGTGCTCCTACCTGGATATCCGGAACTCCAAGCGTTGTAGTCCGAAGGAGTGCAAATAGGGTTGTGGATGAAGTGGGTGAAGAAAGGAATTGAGTTCAGACTTGTATTAAAGTAATTAAACACAGCTTTACTTGAATAAACTTGAATCAGAGAACAATCTTCCAACTTTATCTTGGTTATCAGCAGACCTTGGCTTAAGTTCCGGCATGTGTACACTCTCAGCTCTGCTACATCTGAACTCTTTTGCTATGTTAGCTGGCTTAGCTAGGAACTTTTCCTTTTGCTTTCTGCTGCAACTTCTCTTAGTGTAGTCTGACTCTATCTTTCTCTTTGTCTTTGTCTTGTCCAGGTAAACTTTTCTCCTGGCTTCAGAGGCTCGTAGCTGGGGCCTCTGGGCCCAGCAGAGCAGACAGTGCTCTGTTGGCCGACACATAGCCTACCCCTTACAGGGGCTGCTCTCCATACAAACTGTCCCCCAAGGAGGGGAAGGCTAGACTGCCCTCACTAGCACTGAACTCCTCCCTCTCTAGAGAGGGGAATAGAATGGAAGAAGGGTTCCATTCTAGGTAACTCAGCTCTGCCAGAAGTGCCGCCTTCTGCTGGTGAACCAGGCACATTACATGTTAAACCATTGCAGAAACATAATTACATTTACACACTGTGCAGGGCATAGTATTATTTGCATGAGATGACACAGGATACACCATTAAGGATAGTGGAGGGGTAAAAAGAGTGGTAATGCCCCCTTGCAGGGCGTTACAAATCTTTTCTGAAAATTCGCCAAACCGACCGAATTGTATTTTTGAGAAATTCTCTCATCTCTATACATAACATTATAATACAAAACTATTTACAAATGTAGCACCCCAGGTCTGGTGTACTACACCTTGACTAGAGTCCACGTAGAGTGTTACACTGAAAACACCTTGATTCAGAGCAAAGTAACATGTAATTGTCCAGCCAGGACATTAAGGCTAGGTCTACACGCCGACATTTGTCGCGCGACATTTTTTATAATGGCAGTCTATGGTGTCGCACTGCAACATGCGACATGTTGCGACTGCGATGCGACAGTCGCAGAAAAATCCATCTTGAATGGATTTTCTGCGACTGTCGCAGTCGCAGCATGTCGCATGTTGCAGTGCGACACCATAGACTGCCATTATAACAATTGTCGCGCGACATTGGTGCAACAAAATGTTGCGCGACAAATGTCCACCTTTATCATCTGTTGCACCTAAGATAAAAGAAATGAAGAAGCTATGCCAAAAATATTGATTATAAATATCCAGCCATTCTGTGTATACAACACCTAGACCTAAGTGTCTTCATAGTTACAAGCTACATAGGAATTAGATTGTTAATTATATTGTAAAAATAAATAAAAAAGCAAGATCTATCAAGAAAAATGTAATATCTGTTGTCAATAGAACGGTAACATGTCTCATGATAGCTCAATATTTTAGAAATCAGCATGTACAGTACACTGTCACCCTACTTAACGACCCAACAGTTCAGCAGATTGAGTGCTGAATTGACTCTGCTGCATGCAAGTGTACAGCCCTGTGTACAGCCCTGTGTACAGCCCTGTGTACAGCCCAGTCTTGTTGCTTCCTAGGCTCTACTCTAATTGACAGCTTAGACTCTTTAAAATAAATGAGTGTGAGCAGCTAGAAGAAGGGCTAACGTGAGCCCCTCCATCACTACATGACCTTATTTGCATGTATTTAATTAAACTTCTGTCTACTAGAGTACCCAATGACCATCTTTTTGTCTTATAAATGCACTGAAATAAAGAGCACCATGAGGTGGGAAATGTATAAAATTAAACATTTTAGTGAATTTTTCCCCAAAAACTTATATATCAATCTGCTCAGCTCATCCTGCTCTATAACATGATGTCTACAGATTGCACTGCATTTTGTGATGACAGGTCCTCCTCTGTAATGTACTGTATTTATTTTTTCATTTTACGCATTTATATAGCGCTACTGTATTCCACTGCGCTTTACAGACATTAGCATCGAGCTGCCCCAACGGGGCTCACAATCTAGGTAATGGGGCTCACAATCTAGGTAATGGGGCTCACAATCTAGGTAATGGGGCTCACAATCTAGGTAATGGGGCTCACAATCTAGGTAATGGGGCTCACAATCTAGGTAATGGGGCTCACAATCTAAATATGTTTTTTTCTTCATTACTTTGTTACTTAATATATAATATTAATCTGCATCGAAAGTTTACACATCTTGTGCTGATCCTATGTGACGGTACAAAGCGGCATTCACAATTCTGCTTCATAGCTGAAATTTTAAAGCTATCTTTGCTGTCTTCAAGGGAACGTATCATCAGAAAATAACCTTTTTTTTGTTAAACACTTATGGAATTTATTTTATCACTATCTATATTTAAAAAAAATAATAATCCTGCAGGCCTAAAATATATTAAAGGGGTTGTGCAGGGTTTTTATTTTGATGACACCTATCCTCAGGATAGGTCATCAATATAAAACCCCCAGCACAACCCCTTTAAAGGACTTTCTATCTTTTGAGAATACCTCCATGGGCCATAGACATAATGGACAGGAGGGGACCCCATTGACTTCTATGGGAGAGTTTTCTAGGCATGCTCTGTAACTTCTGCAGAGGTCAGTAGGTTGAATGTGAATGTTGCCTTATCTATGTAGACATGTTACTTGTCATTGTAATTCTGCCTGTGATGATAATGATAATATCTACTGAAGAGTTACCTGTACTGAAGAGTAAATCATGACCTATTATTAGACCTAGGGACCAGTGTGAAAGTTGCAGGATTATATACATTTTTAGAATAGTGACATGGAAAATATTTTTTTAAACTCGCCAAAAAATTTTTAAAAAAAAGTTTAGCATAAAAACATAATTTGAACAATAGATATTTTATGACTCTTTCTCATTGTGGTCATGAAAGTGAAGAGGATTGGGGGACTTGGGCACCCCATTCTAGTGATCTTGGAAGTGATTATACTTTTATCACCTATGTGCTTTAAATAGGCAATGTCACTATGAGAATTTATCACCAACAAGATGAATATATAAATAAATATCATAAATAATAAATATGATCATTTGGGGTCCAACCAAAAAATTGCACATCGTGTAGTACATTACAATCTCTTTCTAAGCAAGAACCAGCCCGACACCTCACATGGAGCCAGAGATCTCCCCATTCATTGATTGCTAGATTTATATCAAGCTGACAGCTCAAGGGGAGTGTCTTTTCTGC
Source organism: Bufo gargarizans (assembly GCF_014858855.1). Lineage (NCBI taxonomy): Eukaryota > Metazoa > Chordata > Amphibia > Anura > Bufonidae > Bufo > Bufo gargarizans. Next base: position 53,414,716 of record NC_058082.1, on the reverse strand, counting down.
TGCCGCTAAGGGGGCGGGTCCATTCTTCAGCAGCTCTCTCCCTATCAAAACTGAGAAGGCAGATGAAGGATGAAACTGAGCATGTGCTGTCTTCTCAGTGAGCAGGTCAAAGAGATAAGAAAACAAAAATAAACAGCAGGTGGCGCTATACAGATACATTTTATTGAATAACTTGGTGGTTTTGCAAAAAATTTTATTACATGCAATTACAAAAGTATTCAAATCCAGGTGCTAGTTTCAAGCCATTATGAAATTGTTTTCTAGTGACACATTGTACTTCATGACAATGGCAAATTTGAGTCAACATATTTCACCTTTATTTATAAATAAAAGATAAATAAAAGATAAAAATGTACCAAATATTTAGAAAAAAAATCGCTATTTTTACATTTTCAATTTATCTGCTTTTAAGACAGTGATACCTCATAAAATAGTTATTACTTTACATTACCCATATGTCTACCTTATTTTGGCATCGTTTTGTTAATGTATTTTTATGTTAGATGGATTAGATATTAGATGCAATTTTTAAATTTTTTAAGAACATTTCCAAAACCTGCTTTTTAAAGGAATAATTTAGTTATGAAGTCACTTTGTGGGCTTGCATAATAGAAACCACCCATAAATGACCCCATTTTAGAAACAGTTATTCAAATATTTTACAAACTTTGGTAACTCTTTAGGTATTCCACAAAAATGAAAGGGGTTGTCTGAGTTCAGAGCTGAACCCGTACATCCCCACAATTTCACCCAGGCAGCCCCCTGTTATGAGCATCGGAGCATTTCCTGCTCGGATGCTCTCCCTTGCCGTGTGCTGTATCGCGCAGGGCAAGGGCTTTTTTGTTTATAATACCTACTGCTAGGCAGAGGCTTCTGCCTACCAGTGTTCCCAGTGACGTCACCAGTTCTGCTGGGCAGGCTTTAGCGCTGCCCTAATCGTTTTACAGGCTAGGGCAGCACTAAAGCCGCCCATTAGTGCCGGTGACATCACAGGGCTCACTGCTGGGCGGAAACCTCCGCCTAGGTTACACTATAGAGAGGCGGGTACGTCACCGTAACTCCATAAAATGCCTTTTCCCAGCGCGCTCCAGCATTTCATGCTCCGAAGCTCATAACGGGGGGGGGGGGGCAGCCTTGGTAAAATTGTGGGTATGTCCAGGTTCAGCTCTGAGGAGACATTTCAAAATTTCACTTATTTTTGCAGATTTTCATTTTAATCCATTTTCCTGTAAGGCAGCAAGGGTTAACAGCAAAACGCAATATCTATTACCCGGATTCTGTAGTTTACAGAAACACCCCATATGTTGTCATAAACTATTGCATAGGCACATGTCAGGGCACAGAAGGGAAGGAGCCACATATGGATTTTGGAGGGCAGATTTAACTGGGATCATTTTAAGTTGCCATGTCGCATTTGAAGACCCTCTGATGGACCCCTAGAGTAGAAACTCCCAAAAAAATGAACCCATTTTGGAAACTACAGGATAAGGGGACATTGGGGTTTTTAGTACTTTATTGGGATTTTTGAACACTCAATATTACGCTTTTTGTAAGGCAAAGTAACCAAAAAATGGCTGTTCTGCCACCATATATATATATATTTTTTTTTACAACGTTTACCTGACATGATAGATCATGAGTTTTTTTTAAAGAGCAGGTTGTTATGGACACGACAGTGCCAAATATGTCTATTTCTATTTTTTGTTTCAGTTTTACATAATAAAGCATTTATTTTAAAAAATCATGTTTTTGTGTCTCCATTTTACATTTTTCCATGGCAGACCCCGAGGCATTTGCGAGACCTGGGGTTGCCATGGCAGCCATCGACACCCTGTCACCGCCACGGTCAGCGTTTATTGCAGCATATAAGGGGTTAAACAGCCTGCATCAACACTTACAGCAATACTGGTGGATACAGCAGGGGTCCGGCTGTCAGTTACAGACGGACCCCTGCATTGGTCGGGCACGCACAGCTCCAGTGCCCGACCGATCATCATGACATACTAGTACGTCAAATTGCTGGAAGTCACTTCCCGCCGTGATGTACTAGTGCATGATATGTCACCAAGGGTTTAACATAAAAACATTATTTAAACAATTGGTAATTTTGTGATGACACATTCACTTTAAGGGTCCATTCACACGTCCGTTTTTTCTTTCCTGATCTGTTCCATTTTTTGCGGAACAGATCAGGACCAGATCTGGACCCATTCATTTTCAATGGGTCCTGGAAAAAATCGGACAGCACAATGTGTGCTGTCCGTTTCCGTTGTTCCGTTCCGCATGTCCGTTGAAATATAAAACATGTCCTATTCTTTTCCGCAAAATTCGGATCCTGGTACAATACAAAGTCAATGGATCCGCAAAAAACGGAAGACATTCGGATGTCATTCCGTATGTCTTCCGTTTTTTGCGGAATCCGTTCCTGGAAACAAATAGCAATTTTTTTTTTATTTATTTTTTTTCAATTTTTTTTCAAAGAAATCCAAACAACTTTATTTGATTATTGAAATGTATACATGTTTCCTTTTTGGGGATCCGCAAAAAACGGATGACATACGGAAACATTTTCAGGAACAACGGATCCGCAAAAAACGGACAGAAATTCGGATTATAGAAAAATACTGACGTGTGAATGTAGCCTAAAATGCACCATCCAATAAATGCCTGCTTCATGATTAGAAATTTTCCTTTAGTGAACGGAAGGTCATTCTGGTGGCAATACCCCTTTTTCCTTACACAAGGAACCAATACCAACAACACAGCCTGGTGGATAAACGACTTGATCATTGACATATCTTCTAATAATACATAATTACATATCCATTCACTAAATATTATTACATATTTCATGGTATAGATTAGTGATATGAAGGACATAATTAAGGACTTTGTAACAAATAGTGTGAGTAATTAAATTTCTCTATGTCAAATATTAAAAGTTATGGTCTTCATCACACACCATGAAACTAGACTGGATTCTCAAACAAACAAAGTCTATGTGAAAAGGTTAACGAAATTGGCAACAGTGATAAGTTTATCTGTGATCACTAGTGAGTCATACAGAATGTACTCCTACAAGCAATGACCTTTTTATATGTAACCCACGCTGAGACTTTGGTAAGAGGATACATATATTCTTCTGCTCTAGATAAAATGCAAGACAAATGCTATTTTCATGAAACTATATTATCATGCACCATTCACCATATTTAAAGCAGCAAGCTTTGTGAATATGAAAAGCTACGACTTATCCATTTAATTGATGCTTATGTACAAACACTTCCATGAAAAAAAGTTTATATCAAATATTAACAACTTATGTGTATATTATATTTATTTTTTTATTTTAAAAAAACGGAGGCGTAGTTTTCTGGATATAATTTTTGAAGTCACTCCATGTATTCTACGTCCTGTCCTGGCTCTTTAACTTTCTCCTATATTTGGACTGTTAGCATGGCATACCGCATTGTTTCACTTTTTCAGTCAGACCATTTACTGCGGCCAGAGAAGGGAGGGTATGGGCAACTCAATTAGAGCACCAGACATTACACGGATAACTGCAATGCTCTTCTGTGGACATCTTCATCTAGGCCTATCAAGAGAACAATAAAGCTGTTATACTGTTATCCCAATTCTATGCCTACCATTATCATGAGAATTACCTTTCTGATAACATCTTCCCCGCACAGCAGCCGTAAACTGATAATAGATTATCTAGCTACATAGTTGTTTTATTTATCTGTGTTGACTGCTACAGAAGAACAATATTCTGTATTTATTTTTCAATTTCAATTTTTGGTATAGTACTGCCAAAATGAAAAAGAAAAATAAACAGGCAAAAATTCAAAACAAAAATAGTTTTCTATGAATATTGAGTTTAAAAATAATACCACTTTTTGACAGAAGTATCCCTTTAGTGTCTAGCTATACTAAAACCTGGACAATTTAACTGTAGTTAACCCCAAACTACCACTTCTTACCCACATGATATTAACAGAACTAAAGAAACTGACATCTAAAGGGCTTCATAGTAGGATTTTCACAGTGCAGAATAGCTTTAGCTGTACTGATGCCGACATACAATAACTTTAGAAAAATGATAGTCCAGAACTTGTAGTGTTCTCCATTGAAGGTAAATACATACTATCCAAATAGAGATTCATCATGTGCTAGATATGTCCAACTTATGAGTTGCATTTATTTTGGACTGTTAGGTGTAACAGCAGCACTTCCTTAAGGGCGTGTCACTTCCTGCGCTTTATGGGTTAGGTCACGTGACCTCGCTGACCAATCCTAGCCCTCCTGCTATGATTCAGCCCCCTTCCCAGATGCCTCAGTGTAAAGGTCCTTGTGTCCTGCTAAGATTCCTGATATCTGCTTGTGTTCCTATGTTCCTGACTCGTACTTGTATTCCTGGACTCTGCTACCTGTTTGATCCCTGCCTGCTTACCTTGACTCTCCTGTTGCCGATCTGGATTGCCTGACCTGTACCTGTGCCGCCTGCCCTGACCTATTGCCTGTTTGTGCAACGGGCGCCTCCCCCTAGGGCCCTCTATATATAGAACGCACATCCCAGGTGTAGGAATGCCGAGTGGCATAGTTAAGCCTAAAATGTCTCTTTATGTGTGTCACAGTGATCCTACCTGGATATGGCTGGACCCCAGGCTTTGGCTCCGATGCCATAGGGGGAATAATTGAGGGATTTGAAAGAAATATTGAGTCCAGACCTTGTATGTAGTTGAACAGCAGCTTTACTTGAATAAACAACATTCATCAGAAACAGTCTTTAAGCTTTGTCTTAGTCACAGCAGGCTTTAGCATGAAACTGGCAGGCAAACTCGACCCTGCTACATCTTTTTATCTCTGGATCTGCTGTACTAACAGGCTGACTGTATGACTTTGTTCTTCTTGTATGTTGCACTCTCTCTCTGTAGGGTCTGTCTCTAAATTAGGCCAGGGAACTTTCCTCCTGGCTCCTGAGGCTCTAAGCTTTGGCCTCCATGGCCAGCAGAGCTAAGGGTGCTCTGGCTGGCTTGGCCACATCCAGCAGAGACATGCCCCTGCACACCTGTCCCCTAAGCAGGGGATAAGCTCGACTGACTAGAATTTCTGCCCCATCCTTCCTGCAGGTAGTAGGACTCGCCCAATCCCCTACAGAGGGGGGTTAGAATGGAATGGTAAGTTCCATTCTATCTACATACAGCTCTGCCGTGTTTGCTGCCACCTGCTGGTGAGCCAGGCACATCACATATGAACAGTTACATAACATTAGAAATGCACAGTTTAAAGGACCTGGAATAAATTAATAAGCTGACATGAGGTTAAAGGGGTTGTCCCACTTTGCTTTTTCAATCTTACCAGCAGTAAATGTCCTGATAACTTCCTGGTTTGGCTCCGGCAGTTGAGTGAAGGCCGGCCACGCCTCCTCATGACTCACCCTGAGAGCTCAGTCCTTGCGTGCTTGTTCATGTGGATGAGTCATCCTTTTGGAGCCGACAATGTATGTGAGGCCCCCCCCCAGTATAATAAACATTGAGTGCGGCCCCCCCCCAGTATAATAAACATTGAGTGAGGCCCCCCCAGTATAATAAACATTGAGTGCGCCCCCCCCCCCCCCAGTATAATAAACATTGAGTGCGGCCCCCCCCAGTATAATATACATTGAGTGCGGGCCCCCCCAGTATAATAAACATTGAGTACGCCCCCCAGTATAATAAACATTGGTGGCACAGTGGGCAGTGCCAATGAGGGTTAAAAAAATCAATAAAAAATTAACTCACCTCCACCAATTGATCGCGCAGCTGCCGGTCTCCTGTTCTTTCTTTAGGACCTGTCAAAGGACCTGTGGTGACATCACTGTGGTCATCACATGGTACATCATATGATCCATCACCATGGTAATGGACCATGTGATTAGCTCAGTGACGTCACCACAGGTCCTGAAGCAAGAATAGGAGACCGGCAGCTGCGCGATCAATTGGTGGAGGTGAGTTAATTTTTTATTTATTTTTTTAACCCTCATTGGCACTTCCCACTGTGCCACCAATGTTTATTATACGGGGGGGGGCCGCACTCAATGTTTATTATACTGGGGGGGGCCGCACTCAATGTTTATTATACTGGGGGGGGCCGCACTCAATGTTTATTATACTGGGGGGGCCGCACTCAATGTATATTATACTGGTGGGGCCGCACTCAATGTTTATTATACTTGGGGGGGGGGCCTCACTCAATGTTTATTATACTTGGGGGGGCGCACTTAATGTTTATTAGCAGCACATCATGTCATCATCTCTTATAGATCATAGCAGTGTATCACTGTATTCCGGCGGCAGGAGGGAGCGCACGGCGTCCTCGGTTGCTATGACGCCGTGCACTCCCTCCTGCTACAAGAAAACAGTAATAAATTGATATGATCGGGCGCCCGCGCATGCGCAGAACTATGCGACGTGCGCGCTCACAGTGTGAATGAGAGGCCGGCTGTAGGATCGCAATAGTTACCAGTGCGCAGGTGCGGCATGGATGCGGCCGGCGAGATGCAGCCGTATCCATGGGATACCAGCACAAATAAAGGGGAGTGAAAGGAGCGTTTTTAGGCTGAATGCTATGTTTTTTTTTAATGACATGTATTAGAAGAAATGTTCAGTGGGGGGCAATGATTTAATGTAACCCTATTTAATGAAGTGGGACAACCCCTTTAAACCTGTAAAGACAGTAGCAAGGTGCAGAAGTGGTAACACCACTCTGGGATGTTACATTTTACTTCGCCTCTGCCTCATCTTGCGGTCCTGTACTGTTGCTCCTGGTTATGACTCAGCCTGCTGACAACGCCTGTACCTCTGGTACCTCGCTCAGGTACCTCCTGGTCCACCTGGACCAGCTGCCTTGTGTGACAATCCTCCTCAAGTGGTAGCGATCTGGTGTTCCCCTTAGGAAAGTCTATCCCCACCATCAGGGGTACTGTGAAGATCAAGGGGTTCACTTAGACAACGCCCTTAGAGGAGGTAGGACACAAGACACAGTGGGTTCACACCCGCTGGTTGGTGACATTAGGCATATATTGACAAAACTAATATCTTGTGAGTAGACTACGGTTGGTTTAAAGTTGAATCCAGTGGTTTGTATACTAGGTGATGTATCATATATTCAGAGTAGCAATAAAAGTGCAGCGGTGGGGAAACTGCTGTTTGGATTCTAATGACTCGTTTGGAAAAATAGGGTTATGAATACGTTTGACCAAAAGTGCTCCAATTATCCAAATTTTTGTATGACACTCTGAGTTCTCATATTTATTTATTTTTGTTCTAAAGTTTTTTCTCTCCCTCTCACCCCTTTCAAGCTCCCCTTTCATGGCTAAAGGTATGATGATATTGTTAACAAACAGCCTGTTTAAAAACACACCGTTGTTGGGTTTGTTATGCTTTTTAAAATTTAAAATGATTCAAACAATTGTCTCTTAATGGGGGGCAGATTCCTACCGGTGTTTATACACTCGCAGTATTAATGGAAGGATCAATGTCTTGTTTTGAACAAGAGTAAAATATGCTTATTGTACACTCATTAAAGGGGTTGTCCGAGTTCAGCCTTGAACCTGGACAACCCATTTAATGAGTGTACAATAAGCGTATTTTATATCACCTCTTCTGTATTTGCTTACTATGTATGAGAGAAGCATAGGAGTATTTCCTTTCCTTGATGCTCTCCTTTGTCACACTGCATCGTGCAACACCAGCCACTGTTTGTTGTAAGCCGCAGGGGCGTACACAGACATCACTGGGCCCCATAGCAAGAGTCTGAATTGGGCCCCCAACCCCGCCCACTACCCACCCCTGGCCCATCCCACCCCCTGGCTCCTCCCCGCCACACCCCCATTTGCCAATAAGAAAATGTATACATGTTCTACTGAAACCGTTAGAAACCTTTAAGAAATAGGTGCTGAATTCAGGTGCTTATAGCGCTTTATAATCCATACTCTCTCTGTATGGGAGTAAGGATCTCAGCCATGTACAGCACACATCACTGCTCCTGCCTGTCTGCTTTGGTAAAGTCGGGCATAAATGGGCGATGTCAGGCTTTAGCAGAGTGGGCACAGGGCGCCATATGTATGCGAGCATATATATCACTCCTCCTGCCTGTGCCCACTGCGGTAAAGCCTGACACAGCTTTGTTACCGGCGCCATTTTTTCATCACTTCCCTCCCCCCAAAAAATAATAAAATGTGATTTAAAAAGTCACACACACTCCAAAAGGGTATCAATAAAAACTACAGTTCATCCCACAAAAAATGAGCCCCCACACAACTCAGTAGATCATATAACTATAAAAAAGTTATGGGGGGTCAGAATATGGTGATGTAAAAAAGTAAATATTTTTTTTTAAATCAAAGTGTTAATGTATTTTTACACTATTTAGACATGAAAAACCTACACATATGTGGTATCGTTGTAATCGTACTGCCCCAGAGAATGAAGGGCACAGGTCAGTTTTGCCACAAAGGTAAAGCTGTAGGAACAAAACCCCTAAAAAGGTGGAAAAATTGTGGGGTTTTCCCACAAAAAAAAGTTATGGCTCAAGGAAGATAGGGAAGGAAAAATAAAATGCAAAAATGAAAAAACCTCTGGTATCCTAAGGGTTAAAGGGGCTATCTAATCCCTATTATGCCCCCCAAATTGCCCAGGCACCGCATACAGTTAATACTTATGCCCAATGGGGGGGTGCAGACAATAGCAGGCTGCGTCAGAAATGAGCCTCCCTGGCGTCACCCGCGATGCTAGGGAGGCTCGTTCCCATTGTGGCCTGTTATTGGCTGCTCCCCCCTATGTCGCAGGATGTATTAATCTGCGTGACGGGAGGGAGGCAGTGGCGGCTGTGTGGGCATCAGGAGCAATGCGGGTGCTGGGGAATGAGGTAAGTAAGGTGCCTGGCCCCGAGCATTTTGGGGGGCATTATATGGGTTGGATAACCCCTTTAACTCATTGCTGCTGATGCTGAGTGTGCACATAGCCACCAATCATATTCTCCCCCCACCCCTGCAAGATGACTGATATGCTGGGGGGCCCTGTAGGATCATAGAGGACTCAGGAGGACAGTGTGCTTCCACCCTCTTCTCCCAGGGAGTGAGGGGGGGGGGATTAGGAGGAAAGCACACTGTCCTCCGGAGTCCTCTATGATCCTACAGGCCCCTTTCCCCCCAAACCCCACTGCTTGCTGCTGCCCTCCCCCTATCAAGAATACCCATATCCAACCAATACCATATATGAGCTTTATATTAAGTCTGCTGCTGTCCTCCTACTGTGGCACACTTCACTGGCCAGTCCTTCAGTATGGGCCAGGGGTGTGGGGCACTCACTGGCTGATGACTGTCTTGAGGGCGGGCGGCAGATGGCGGGCAGCACGTGAGCGCAGAGGATAACTCTGCCAAGCCGAGTGCACTGCTCTATTAGGGTGACCAGACGTCCGGTTTTTAGACTCCTGGTCCTCCGTCCGGCACAAGGCCAGGACGGACTGCCAGAAGTCCTCCTTTTTTGTGGTCATCAGCGACTCTAGACTCGACGAGTACGGGGCACTTTAAGGATCACTCGCATCACGGCGTAGAGCGCACCGACATCAGTCGCACGTCTGGCAGCGCCTGCATCGCGCCAGTCAATTCTGGTTTGTGCAGGCGCGGCCACGCAGGAAGTGGAGGAACAGACTCTGAGGAGCGCAGCTGCGCTGAGGTACTCCCTGGTCTGTGCTGTGGGCCGTCGGGGATTGCTCACAGGGGGAAAAGGGCAGGCGCTGGTAATTTTGAAAGGGGTTAATAATACTTACTGTGTGGGTCCTGGGAACAGCTGAAAGGGGAAAATAAATAAGTGTGAAGAGGGGACTTAGGCTACTTTCACACTAGCGTTCATGGGTCCGTTCGTGAGCTCCGTTTGAAGGGGCTCACGAGCGGACCCGAACGCTTCCGTCCAGCCCTGATGCAGTCTGAATGGATGCGGATCCGCTCAGACTGCATCAGTCTGGCGGCGTTCAGCCTCCGCTCCGCTCGCCTCCGCACGGACAGGCGGACAGCTGAACGCTGCTTGCAGCGTTCGGGTGTCCGCCTGGCCGTGCGGAGACGTGCGGATCCGTCCAGACTTACAATGTAAGTCAATGGGGACGGATCCGTTTGAAGATGCCACAATATGGCTCAATCTTCAAGCGGATCCGTCCCCCATTGACTTTACATTGAAAGTCTGGACGGATCCGTCCGAGGCTATTTTCACACTTAGCTTTTATATGCCAAAATAATGCAGACGGATCCGTTCTGAACGGAGCCTCCGTCTGCATTATTATGATCGGATCCGTTCAGAACGGATCCGATCGAACGCTAGTGTGAAAGTAGCCTTAAAGGGGTTAAATACTGTGAATGAGGGACTGCTGAAAAGGGTTTATGTGAAGGCCCTTCACACTTTCACAGTATTTATTAACCCCTTTCAGCAGTTCCCCATTCACAGTATTTATTAAGCCCTCAGGGGACTGCTAAAAAGGGTTAATAAATACTGTGAATAGGGTACTGCTTAAAGGGGTTACCGATAATAACTACTACTGTCCCTCCAGGACACCCATGACCCCCTCCACAAGTTCTTACCTCTCCTCCACCCGCTTCCCGGCATGCGGGGGCGTGGCTTCGCTGAGGTGGGCGTGGTTTGTAAGTTCTGGGGGCGTGGCCGGCGAGGTCCGTGAAGCCAGTGGCCACCCTAGTCTCTATGTGTGCCTGGCTGCGCTGCTCCTTCTGCCTGATACACTGGCCAATCAGCAGCAGCAGGATCCTTGCCGGGGAGGGAGATGCAGCCCGAACAATGGGTGGGGTTGAGGGAGAAGTTCAAGAACGCCGCCTGAAACTATGAATACACTGTAGTGTCACTGTCTTGTGCAGAGTAGGGGGCGGAGCCTTTCATGCGCTCCGGGCCCCCCTGTGCTGCGGGCCCCATAGCAACGGCATGGTCTGCCTATATTGGCAGTACGCCACTGGTAAGCCGTGATGTATCGGGCTTGACAACACTATGCTAGGTGGAGGCTTCTGCCTAGCAGTGAGACCGGTGACGTCACCGTCACAGATGGAAGGTATATAGTGCTGCCTTGGCATAGTACTCACTTCCAAAAGAGTCTAAGGCAGCACTATAACTATAGAAAATTTGTTTTAAAAAAAATGTAATATATACAATACTCACAAAAAGTTATATATTTGGCTTGTGGGTGAAATTTCAGGATGAACCTAAAATGCACTCTAACCTTTACAGGTGAACTTAATGTGACCTCCCCTAAACTTTTCAATGCACATGTCCATCTGTTCAATGTTTCAGTACTTTTTGCACAACTTTTTGTTCTCTAACAAAGAGCTTAACGGCAAAATTCACAACAGGTGTTTGATCCAGGAATCGCCCAATACATTTTCTGGTTCAATTAGAATTGGTATTTAAACAGTCCTCCTCATCATGCTGTTCACATTTTGACATCATCAGTAGGGATGAGCAAACCCGAACCTTACCAGGTTTGGGTAGTGAAGGAATTCAGTTATGGATTCCGTTATAACAGAATATAACGGAATTCTCATTGACGGAATGCAAAACGAAAGCCTTTCCATTATGCATGACGGAAAACAGTCCTGCCACATGACCACTGTTGTTGACTTTTGCCTTGAATAAATAGTTTGAGATGAGGAAATCACCATTGCATGCTTCTACTTAAATGCCCTACTTTCATAATATCACTGTAGCATGAACTTTTTAAGTTTTCCATAAATTTCACCCAAAAGCTGAATATCCCTAACTTTTTGTGAGTACTGTATGTATCCCACTGGTGACACTAGAGAATACAGTTATTGTACGCTTATTAACTGAAGCTTTGAAAAAGTTTTTGGGGGAAAATTTTTAAATTGTACAGTGTCTAGTACAATTATAATGCTTAAAATATCATCATCCAGTAGATTTAGGTTTGTCTTGTTCTGAACAAGTAGAAAAAATTGTTTATTGGAAACTCACTAACTATAGAACATATGCAACAGGTTTCTCAGAGAGAAATGGTGCAATTGCTTATTGTCTCCAGCCAAAATATTAGCTGCTGGAAAATGGCGCAATTGCACAACCTCTGTGGCAAAAATTTACCCTGTTGGTGACACTGGAAAATATGCTTATTGTAAACCTGATAACTGGAAATGTTTTGCAACAGGTTTTTAGGAAAATATGTGCAATTGCACATTGTCTATTGCAAATAATATGCTTAAAATATCATTAGCCCGTATTTTTTATTTATTTTTGTATATTAATTGGGTTCCTAGCTGGCTCCTGCACATAAAAAATAGTCTTATGTTTTTAAAAACTGCTGTGCAGGGCAGCAGAGTCAGAATATATATATGGGGACAGCTCCAGCTCTGTAACAGACACATAACAATAAATGCCTCTATGATATCCCTAGTACTAAAACCCAATTTCTAAGTAATTCAATCTAACTAACTAAATATATCTTACCAATACTTAACATTGTCCATGTAAAAACCAAACTGGTTGTATTGTGCACCCCATTGCTTAGTCTGTGACAGACATATCTTACATAGTCAATATGCTCCCTTAAAATAGGCTCACTGCAAGGCATTATGGCCAAGCATGCTAGCCAGGGCCCCATCCAGGGTCATGTAATCATCTGTCTACATGTTCCTGGACCTGTTTCTGTCACTAGTGTATTAAATTTGGTATATTAAAATGGCAGGAGACATTTTGCACAATTTGATCTGCCTGATGGAATACAGTAAAAATACAGAGCCTACTACTAGTGAATCTCAAGGCTGTACAGAGAAAATGGCTCAACATTTTTAACAAAGACCAAGTGAAAAAAATTATAGCTATAATTATAGCTCAAAATTAGTACAATGCAATAATACTAATAAAAAATTGACCCCAAAGGTTTCCATAGCTTTTAAGGAAAGATAAAATGCACACATTTTTGCAAATAAGAGACCCTTGGTTCAGGTTAAAACTGCTTTAAATAAAAACTGGCATATTTGCCTATAGCAACCAGTCAGATTCCACACTTCCAGCTGGCCCATATATATGTATCTTCTTTTACACCACTTCTCTGGCATAAAAGAAGACTGCCGTGCAGCCATAGATATTAGTCTAGGTTCACGGACTGCCATATAATGCGCCTAATTTATGACAAGGAGTGCACCTTGACATAAATTATGTGCATCCTCCAGCAGCACAGGGAATACTAGATTGTAATAGGAAAGTGTGGAAATATGTAAAGAAATGTGAATTTTTTTCTCTTCTTTTCCTGTAATTTTAAAGGTGTTATCTAATCCTAACAAAGCACCCCATATGCTGGGCCCCCCATGCTGAATAAACTTACCTGGCTCCCAGCTCCCTGCACCGCTCCTGGTCCCCGCACCCCTGCTGCTGCTTCTCCCGGTGCCCGGTTGAAAACACCCAGTGTTGGGGGCTCAGCCAATGGCAGGCGGGGATGGGGAGCGAGCCTCCCTAGCATCGCGGGTGACGCTAAGGCGGCTTGTCCCCAGGAGTGGCGCAGGGAACGGGGACCCGGGTAAGTATATTCAGCGTGGGGGGCCCGGCATATGGTTTTTTTTTTTAGGATTGGATAACCCCTCTTATAAAGGAAATAAAAGAAAGAAAAAGACTAAAATAAATATCTATGTCAATGTTTATATCAGCAAATATTAGCAAACATTTGGTATTTATACATTTGGAAAAAAAAAACACAATAAAAATTTAAATGCTGTTTGTAAATCCGGCTTAAATATTTTTTATGGCATACTAAAAAGTACTTAAAAGTGCTACACCCAGGCCATACAACTTTATGGAAAAAAACACACAACTGGGAGTTCGGTGAATGCAGCTAGGACTGGAAGACAGACCACCCGTCCCTCAATCTCAATGTGATTCAACAAAATAGATTAGGAGGCTGGATGATCTCACCACCTCAATCAAAACTCACAAATTTAAAGGGGAACTGTCAGCAGATTTTCATCTATGAAACTGTCTGACCTGTTGCATGTGCTCTTGGCTGCTGAAGGCATGTGTGTTGGTCCCATGTTCATATGTGCCCGCATTGCTGAGAAACATTCTGTTTAATTGTATGCAAATGAGCCTATAGGAGCAACGGGGGTGTTGCTGTTATATCTAGAGGTATATCGCCTATAAATGCTTCAAGAAGCTACCACACAAGAAGTTTATCATAAGCAATAATTTCTTTATTAGATATCCATCAGAAAATCATAGAACGTCTTTCTATGACTACTGCTTTCGGATATATGTTTTTATGATATACTGCTGATGGATATCTAATAAAGAAATTATTGCTTATGATAAACTTCTTGTGTGGTAGCTTCTTAAAGCATTTATAAGTGATATACGAATAACTCCACGTGAGATATTTATGATAGTAACGTTGTTTGGTGTTTTACTTTTTTTTTTTATATATCTAGAGGTTCTGCTCTCTCTCTGCAACTGCCGCCCCTCGGCACTTTGACAGAGCTAAGCAGTACAAATGTGATCATGTCTGGCCCTGTCAATCAAAGTGCAGAGGGCACGGCAGTTTGGGCACATATAAAAATGGGACCAACACAGATGCCATCAGCTGCCAAGGGAACATGCAACAGGTCAATGGTGATGGGATTGTGTGTTTTGCTGCCTCATGAACTGGACTAAAAACAAGGCTTTGTTCAGACTAGCACCATGGCTTCCATTTATAACAGAGCATTGACAGCTATAATAAATCAATTAAATCAATTTTTAATGAGATAAAAGCAAATCTTAACAGACATCATTGCCTTCAATTGAGTTCGGATATTTATTACAACTGCTGGAATCCCAATGAATCACAAATCAAGAATGGAGTGGAGGTGCAAGCACACTACCGCTCCATTGAAAGTCTATGGGACTGACAAAGTCCGACACTGTGGTACAAACCCTATAAATACTATTCAAAAATTAAATTCTTGATGGTGGCTTTAAAATGTAAAAATTACTTTGACCATCCAAAACCAATAGAACGTCTTTTTTAAAAAAAATAGATACATTGGTGGCCGCCTGTCCTCTCTATGTCAGTTCTGCACACACAGGGGCAGCCAGAGTAACTCCCTGGGGTGGCCAAGTGATAACTTAGCTCTGACCCCTGTGAGTATGACCTGTGAGATAAGTGAATCAATTCTAAACAAATTGGATTTAACCCAAAATTTGTAAAAATTCTTATTGCATCTAAATCCAAATTTTTGGTGATTCAAATTGTGTAAGTGTTTGGGAGAGTGACTAAAGGAGGGACGAGAGAGAGAAAAAAAATATGAGTCCCAGGAGCCCTCAGAGTGTCTTACACAAATTTTCAGGCCACTTGGAGCATTTGGGCAGTTTCAATCTGGACCCAAATTGAATCATTTGACTGATTCAGCCGAATGGAACCCAACTGAATTAGGAGCGATTTGCTCATCTTTACCTTGGAGAAATACTGAGGTAGAACGTAACCTCAGATGTTAGATGGAGGTAGACTTCATGGACTTCTTAAAGTATTAAATGTCAGTAATGCTGTTTTATTTTCTGGACATTTTTTTCAGATCACATCCTAGGGCTTGAAAGGTGGAGATCTGTAAAAATGTTCTACTTTCTGCAACACAAGCTATTATTTTAAAGCTCTGCGTTTTATAGCTCATAAAATTATCAACATGATTTTATGACAAAAATAACATTCAGGATTATTACTGTGAGGTCATTCCAAACACTACGGGATATGGGGTATCCATTACAACACTAGGAGATATTGAATAGATTCATCTAAACTGTGAATTAAGTGAGAAACAATATTTATTTTGGCAACAAGTAAACATTTGCGTCTGAGAGAAAAAGCCTTAACCGCTTGGAGAATATTCGTATTTTTATTCCTGATATATGATGTGTCTAGATCAATTGTAGCATCAACATCTGGCAGTTTTCTGCTTGGCTTATCGGTCAATCCTCTGGCATGGTAAAGGGTCATATAAACATGTTATATCATTATAATGTCTTTCTGTAATTTGCTGGTTCTCTGCTTTGTAGATAATGTGGGGGTTAGAAGAGTAACGTTAAATTACTGTGTGCTGTCTATTTACGTATCACCAGTAACATCATTTATTTTTACTCTTCTAAGGGAAAGTAACTTAAAAAACTGACAACCTTAGTAGTTAAAGAGAATGTGTCCTTAGAAAATGACCTATTCTTTAAATCAATTATTATGTTATTTAAATATGTTTTTAAAATTTTGCAAGTCCCTATCTATATATTTTTTTTATTATAAAATCATGCAGTTTTTACAATTGCCACTAGACGTAAAATATGCCAGGATCTGTTCTTTGAGAGCAGCCAGATGTGTCATATACGCAATCGCATAGACTTTTTCTAGGCATTAGACCTGTGCAGAGGTTAGGATGGAAGTAGATAAGCTGAAATATCACCTATTGTGAATGGTGGGATCCTGTGTTATCTATACAAAAGCAATATCTGTCATTGCAATCCTGCCTGTCATGATAATGTGATGGCTACTGAAAATTTAGCTGTATATAACAGAATGGCTTGACATATTTCTGGCCTATTAGTAAGAAAACGGCACAATTTTAGTTTTCATTTTCCATGTCACTATATAAAAAAACACCAAAAATTCTAAAAGATTTAAACAATAGGTTATTTTCTGAAGACACATTCTTGGTAACTACTTTAATTAGTACAAGATTCCCTGGTTGGGGCATATACAGGGAGTGCAGAATTATCAGGCAAGTTGTATTTTTGAGGATTAATTTTATTATTGAACAACAACCATGTTCTCAATGAACCCAAAAAACTCATTAATATCAAAGCTGAATATTTTTGGAAGTAGTTTTTAGTTTTAGCTATTTTAGAGGGATATCTGTGTGTGCAGGTGACTATTACTGTGCATAATTATTAGGCAACTTAACAAAAAACAAATATATACCCATTTCAATTATTTATTTTTACCAGTGAAACCAATATAACATCTCAACATTCACAAATATACATTTCTGACATTCAAAAACAAAACAAAAACAAATCAGTGACCAATATAGCCACCTTTCTTTGCAAGGACACTCAAAAGCCTGCCATCCATGGATTCTGTCAGTGTTTTGATCTGTTCACCATCAACATTGCGTGCAGCAGCAACCACAGCCTCCCAGACACTGTTCAGAGAGGTGTACTGTTTTCCCTCCTTGTAAATCTCACATTTGATGATGGACCACAGGTTCTCAATGGGGTTCAGATCAGGTGAACAAGGAGGCCATGTCATTAGATTTTCTTCTTTTATACCCTTTCTTGCCAGCCACGCTGTGGAGTACTTGGACGCGTGTGATGGAGCATTGTCCTGCATGAAAATCATGTTTTTCTTGAAGGATGCAGACTTCTTCCTGTACCACTGCTTGAAGAAGGTGTCTTCCAGAAACTGGCAGTAGGACTGGGAGTTGAGCTTGACTCCATCCTCAACCCGAAAAGGCCCCACAAGCTCATCTTTGATGATACCAGCCCAAACCAGTACTCCACCTCCACCTTGCTGGCGTCTGAGTCGGACTGGAGCTCTCTGCCCTTTACCAATCCAGCCACGGGCCCATCCATCTGGCCCATCAAGACTCACTCTCATTTCATCAGTCCATAAAACCTTAGAAAAATCAGTCTTGAGATATTTCTTGGCCCAGTCTTGACGTTTCAGCTTGTGTGTCTTGTTCAGTGGTGGTCGTCTTTCAGCCTTTCTTACCTTGGCCATGTCTCTGAGTATTGCACACCTTGTGCTTTTGGGCACTCCAGTGATGTTGCAGCTCTGAAATATGGCCAAACTCGTGGCAAGTGGCATCTTGGCAGCTGCACGCTTGACTTTTCTCAGTTCATGGGCAGTTATTTTGCGCCTTGGTTTTTCCACACGCTTCTTGCGACCCTGTTGACTATTTTGAATGAAACGCTTGATTGTTCGATGACTACGCTTCAGAAGCTTTGCAATTTTAAGAGTGCTGCATCCCTCTGCAAGATATCTCCCTATTTTTGCCTTTTCTGAGCCTGTCAAGTCCTTCTTTTGACCCATTTTGCCAAAGGAAAGGAAGTTGCCTAATAATTATGCACACCTGATATAGGGTGTTGATGTCATTAGACCACACCCCTTCTCATTACAGAGATGCACATCACCTAATATGCTTAATTGGTAGTAGGCTTTCGAGCCTATACAGCTTGGAGTAAGACAACATGCATAAAGAGGATGATGTGGTCAAAATACTCATTTGCCTAATAATTCTGCACTCCCTGTATAGGGTATTACGTACTGCCTCATTCAACTTCTGGGTCTCGAAATTGGGCACATGACCTGAGCTTTCCCTTTACGCCTTGGAGGTGCTGACCTGACCTGCGGCCAGTGTATTGTCTGAACGTGTGTTTAGCATGACTGGAGGGGGTTATCACAGACAACCGCAGCCGCCTGTCCACAGCCAACGTGGACAAGCTCACGTTCATTAACCACTTTCCGTCCGCCCATAGGATATAAACGTCCTATGGGTGGATCTCTATTTATGAATGGACGTTTTAAAACGTCAGTTCAGAAACTGCAGCTGCATGCTAATCGTGCAGCTGCTGATCGGGTTGCCCGCTGTCAGTGACAGCAGGGCAACCCAGAGAGAAGGCAGGGACAGTGCCCAGGTGTCCCTGCCTTCTGGATCGCTGCATACACAGCGCTCACCGATGCGCTTCCTGTTCCGTCCCGGCGGTCATGTGACCGCCGGGACCGGAGAGTGCAGGAGCTGTGTGAGGTCTTTCACAGAACTCGATCTGCCCTGCATTGAGGCTGTATAGCGCTGTATTGTGCTGTACAGCCTCTCTGGGGGGGTGCATTTCTCCTGTAACTGGGGCTACTATGTCAGCCCCAGTTACAGGAGAAATCAACAGTGAAAAAAAAAAAGAAAAAGTGAAGTAAATGTCTCCCAGAGGTCTTGTATGACCTTATGGGGGACGAAAAGTGTAAAATAAAAAATAAAGGGTTAAAAAAAAAAAAAAAAAAAAAAAAAAAGTTTCACATGTAAAAAAATAAAAAGTCCCCAAGTAAGGAATAAAAAAAATGTTAAAAATAGAAATAATTAAATAAAATAGACATATTTGGTATTGCCGCATCCATAAAAACCAGCTCTATAAAAATATCACATGACTTAACCCCTCGGGTGAACACTGTAAAAAAAAAAAAAAAACTGTGTCAAAACAAGCAATTTTTGTCACCTTACATCACAAAAGGTGCAACACCAAGTGATCAAAAACGCGTATGTCCCACAAAATGGTACCAATAAAACCGTCACCTCATCCCGCAAAAAATGAGCCCCTACATAAGAAAATCTCTTAAAAAATAAAAAAAACTATAGCTCTAAGAACATGGAGACACTAAAACATCATTTTTTTGGTTTCAAAAATGCTATTATTGTGTTAAAGTGAAACAAATTTAAAAAAGTATACATATTAGGTATTGCCGCGTCCGTAAAAAACAGCTCTATAAAAATATCACATGAGCTAACCCCTCAGGTGAACACCGTAAAAAAAAAAAAAAAAAAAAAAATGTGTCAAAACAAGCAATTTTTGTCACCTTACATCACAAAAGGTGTAACACCAAGTGATCAAAAATGCGTATGTCCCACAAAATGGTACCAATAAAGCAGTCAACTCATCCCGCAAAAAATGAGCCCCTACATAAGAAAATCTCTCAAAAAATAAAAAAAACTATAGCTCTCAGAACATGGACACATTAAAACATAATTTTTTTGTTTCAAAAATGCTATGATTGTGTAAAACTTTAATAAATGAAAAAAAGTATACATATTAGGTATCGCCACGTCCGTAACAATCTTCTCTATAAAAATGTCACTTGACTGAACCCCTCAGGTGAACGCTGTAAAAATAAATAAATAGAAACTGTGCTAAAACAACCAATTTTTTGGTCACCTTGCCCCATAAAGTGTTATAAGTAATGATCAAATAATCATATGTACCCAAAAATAGTACTAATAAAACTGGCACCTTATCCCCTAGTTTCCAAAATGGGGTCACTTCTTGGGAGTTTCTACTGTAAGGGTGCATCAGGGGGCTTCAAATGGGACATGGCATCTAAAAACCATGTGGAGTTCCTTTTCTTCTGTGCCCTGCCGTGTGCCCATACAGCAGTTTATGACCACATGTGGGGTGTTTCTGTAAACCGCAGAATCTGGGTAATAAATATTGAGTTTTTTTTGACTGTTAACCATCGATGTGTTAAAGAAAAAATTTGATTAAAATGGAAAATCTGCCAAAAAAGTGAAATTTAAAAATTTGATCTCCATTTTCCTTAAATACTTGTGGAACGCCTAAAGGGTTAACAAAGTTTGTAAAATCAGTTTTGAATACCTTGAGGGGTGTAGTTTCTACAATGGGGTCATTTATGGGGGTATCCACTATGTAGGCCCCACAAAGTGACTTCAGACCTGAACTGGTCCTTAAAAAGTGGGTTTTGGCAATTTTCAAAAAAATTTGAAGAATTGCTTCTAAACTTCTAAGCCTTCTAACGTCCTAAAAAAATAAAATGACATTTCCAAAATGATGCCAACATAAAGTAGACATAAGGGGAATGGTAAGTAATAAATATTTTATGAGGTATCACTTTCTGTTTTAAAAGCAGATAAATTGATATTTTGAAAATTGCGAATTTTTCAAATTTTTGGGTAAATTTGGGATTTTTTCATAAATAAAGGTGAAATATTTAGACTCAAATTTATGACTATCATGAAGTACAATGTGTCACGAGAAAACAATCTCTGAATGACTTGGATAAATAAAGGCGTTCCAAAGTTATTACCACATAAAGTGAGATATGTCAGTTTTGCAAAATTAGGCCTGGTCAGGAAGGGGGCAAATGGCCCAGATGGGAAGTGGTTAAAATGAACCAGGCATGGATCCCACAAGACTTGTCCGTACCTTGAGCTGAGTAGACAAGTATACCGGCCGCACCCAGCCATTGTTAGACTCCAGCAAACTTTTTTTTTTTTGCATTCTCTTTTCTAGTTCCCAATGTTTTGGGGTCTTTCCAAATTTATAAATAAATAAATAAAATAAAATAAATAAAAATAAAGGAAAAAAAACAAAAAAAAACCAGTGTAGGCTACCTCCTCCTCCTCCACCGCCGCTTCCACCTACACCGCCTCCTCAACCTCCCACTCCACTTTGACCTCCGCCTCCTAGTTCAAGATTATTATTTTTTTATTTTTTTCTATTCTGTGTTCTTTTAAGTCATTTCCCTATTCACATTTGTTTGCAGGGCAACTGTCCTGCTCTTACCCCATGTCATGGTCTTACCTTCTTGCTGTTCTCCTTCGTTTGACATGTGCTGGCGGCCATCTTGGTTTCTGGGTTTCTTGTAGCCTCCCACCCTGCGGCTTCTCCTTCCCACTGGGAGGAGCTGGATGCCTAGCTCATATATATAGGAGGTCTGTGGCTTCAGTTCCTTGCTTGGTCCTCCTGTGTTCACATGCTTCTAAGACTGCTGCTGCTTCTGGTTCCTGATCCTGGCCTCGTCTGACTACCCCGCTGGTTCCTGATCCTGGCTTCGTCTGACTACCCTGCTGGTTCCTGATCCAGGCTTCGTCTGACTACCCTTCTGGTTCCTGACCTCTGGCTACGCAAGACCCTGCTTCGGTTTAGCCATCCGTTTGGACTTTTGCTTACAGCTTGATTTTCAATAAAGCCTTCTTATTTCCACTTATCTCTTGTTGTACGTCTGGTTCATGGTTCCATGACATTAGGACCAAGCCATGAATTCTGATGGTACAGGGCCATCCTCGCTACCTACGCTAGTTGCCAGACTTGATCAGCAGGATCACCTGTTGGGTCGGTTCGCTGTGGCGTTGCAAACCCTGCTTGAACGCACGGCTCATTTCGCTTCCGTTGCCGATGGGTCGGTAGTCGCTCCTGGGCCCGCTCCTACTGCCGCTCCGGTTGTTGCGCCAGAGTCTACCCCGACACCTGTTGCTGTGCCTGCGGTGTCTCGGGGTATGACCGGTTCTGCCCCCCTTCCACAGCGCTTTGGGGGAGAGCCAACTCAGTGCCGCGGTTTTCTTAACCAGGTGGGCATTTATTTCGAGTTGCTGCCACATGCCTTTCCTACTGAGAGATCAAAGGTGGGCTTCTTGATCTCGCTGCTCTCGGACAAGGCCTTGGCCTGGGCCAGCCCTTTATGGGAGAACAACAATCCGGTGGTTGCCGAGTTTTCCGGTTTTGTTGCTTCTCTTCGGAAGGTATTCGATGTGCCGGCTCGTGCTGCGAAGCTCCTTATGTCCATCAGACAGGGTTCACGATCCGTAGCTGAATACGCCATTGAGTTTCGTGCCCTGGCAGCAGAGGTGGGCTGGAATAATGAGGCTCTGGTCGCTGCTTTCTCTCATGGTCTCTCGGATGCCTTGAAGGATGAGGTTGCAGCTAAGGACCTACCAGTGGAGCTCGAGTCTCTTATTTCTTTCCTGATTTTGATTGACACCAGACTCAGGGAGAGACCTTCCTTTAGGGAGAGCCTGCGGAGGTCTTCTAACAGATTGGCGCCTACGTTTGCTGTCCCACCCGTGCCTCCCTCTCCTCCCACGCCTCCTGGGGATGACTGGTCTGGGGGTGAACCCATGCAGCTGGGGTTTGCTCGCCTGTCCGAGGGGGAGAGGGTACTCCGGAGACGCGAGGGCCGATGCATGTACTGTGGTCTCGGTGGGCATTTTCGGTTGGCATGTCCGAACCGTCCGGGAAACGCTCGCACCTGAGATCCTGTCGGGGGAAGATCTTGGGTGGAGTCTCCTCGTCCCCGGTTTCCCGTGTTGACAAACCACTGATCACTGTTGTCCTCTCCTGGGTCGGGGGCTCGGTGACGACCCAGGCGTTGGTGGACTCTGGTGCTGGTGGTTTGTTCATTGATAGTGTGTTCGCTGCCGCCAATTCCATTCCTCTGCAGCCTCGAGGTTCCCCACTGGCTCTTGAGGCGATAGACGGCAGACCCCTTCTGCCGCCACACGTGACTCATGAGACCCTTCCAGTGGGGATAGCCATTGGTGCCGTTCACAGAGAGTCGGTCTGTCTCCAGGTGATTTCGTCTCCACACTACTCGGTGGTCTTGCGGTACCCCTGGCTCCAGAAGCATAATCCGACTTTCGATTGGAGATCGGCCGAGATCCTCTCGTGGTCACCGCAGTGTGGGGCTAGTTGCATCCATGGGCCTGTCAAGTTGCTGTGTACTTCCTCGGACTCTCTGTTGCCTCCTGAATACAAAGAGTACCGGGATGTATTCGATAAGGTGCGCGCGGTTGCCCTACCTCCGCACCGCCCATACGATTGTGCCATAGAGTTACTATCTGGTGCCGTTCCTCCTCGTGGCAAAGTCTATCCACTGTCGGTAGCGGAGAATGAGGCCATGGAGGAGTACGTGAGGGAGGCGCTTTCACGCGGACACATTCGCAAATCCTCGTCCCCGGCAGGGGCTGGATTTTTCTTTGTGAAAAAGAAGGGTGGTGAGTTGAGGCCTTGCATCGATTACAGGGGTCTCAATCGCATCACGATCAAGAACGCTTACCCGATACCCTTGATTTCTGAGCTGTTCGATCGCCTCAAAGGGGCCACGGTCTTTACCAAACTCGACCTGAGGGCGGCATATAACCTGGTAAGGATCAAGGCGGGCGATGAGTGGAAGACCGCGTTTAACACCAGGACCGGTCATTATGAATCCTTGGTTATGCCCTTTGGGTTGTGCAATGCGCCCGCAGTCTTCCAGGAATTCATCAACGATGTTTTCCGTGACCTGTTGCAGCAGTGTGTGGAGGTCTATTTGGATGACATCTTGGTATATTCTGAATCCATGGAGGCCCACATTATGGATGTCAGACGAGTGTTGCAACGGTTACGAGAGAACAGGCTGTTCGGTAAGCTTGAGAAATGCGAATTTCACCGATCCCAGGTAACCTTCTTAGGTTACATCATTTCCGCTGAGGGGTTCTCCATGGATCCTGAGAAGGTTTCGGCTGTCTTACAGTGGCCCCAGCCCAGTGGTCTCCGTGCCCTGCAGCGCTTTTTGGGCTTCGCCAATTATTATCGGAAGTTTATCAGGGACTTTTCTATGCTAGCCAAGCCTCTCACGGATCTGACCAGGAAGGGCAGTAATTTCCAGGTCTGGCCGCTCGAGGCCATCCGAGCTTTTGAGGCTCTAAAGTCTGCCTTTGTGTCGGCTCCGATTCTGTCGCATCCCAACCCTGGGTTGCCCTTTGTCCTCGAGGTGGACGCGTCTGAGACGGGAGTAGGCGCCCTTCTGTCTCAGCGTAGAACACCAGAGGGCCCTCTGCTTCCTTGTGGGTTTTACTCCCGGAAACTGTCTTCCGCGGAGTGCAACTATCAGATTGGTGACAGGGAGTTATTGGCCATCGTGCAGGCCCTTAAAGAATGGAGGCACTTGCTCGAGGGTTCGGTGGTTCCGGTTCTCATCCTGACGGACCACAAGAATCTGACCTACCTTTCTGAGGCCAAGAGATTGACACCACGTCAGGCCAGATGGGCTCTGTTCTTGTCACGTTTTAATTACGTGGTCTCCTACCTACCCGGTTCCAAGAACATCAGAGCGGATGCCTTATCACGGCAGTACTCCGAGCTGTCCGGGGAGGAGTCGATTCCGACTTCGGTCATACCTCCGAATCAGATCCTGGCCGCCATTCGCACCAGCCTGACCTCTCCCCTGGGTGAGCAGATTTTGGCGGCTCAATCTGGTGCTCCCTCTGGGAGACCCAACGGCAGATGTTTTGTGCCTGAGGAGTTGCGCACTCGGTTGTTGCGAACCTACCATAACTCCAAGGCCGCGGGGCATCCTGGAAAGAATCAGCTGTCCTGGGCTGTTTCACATCTGTTCTGGTGGCCTTCTCTACGTTCCGACATCGCCGCATATGTAGCGGCATGCTCCGTTTGTGCCCAGAGTAAGTCCCCTCGGCACCTTCCGTTGGGCCTTTTGCAACCCATAGCCACCGGGGAGCGCCCATGGTCACACCTGGGGATGGATTTCATTGTGGACCTCCCTGCATCCCGAGGCCATACGGTCATTCTCATGATTGTGGATCGGTTTTCCAAAATGTGCCACTGTGTTCCTCTCAAGAAGTTACCCTCTGCACAAGAGTTGGCCACGATTTTCGCCAGGGAGGTCTTCCGGTTGCACGGTTTGCCCAAGGAGATTGTGTCGGATCGGGGGAGTCAGTTTGTGTCCAGGTTCTGGCGCGCCTTTTGCTCCCAGTTGGGGATTCATCTCTCTTTCTCCTCGGCCTACCACCCTCAGTCCAATGGGGCCGCAGAACGATCCAATCAGGCCTTGGAGCAATTCCTTCGTTGCTATGTCTCCGATCACCAAGACAATTGGGTTGACCTCCTGCCTTGGGCTGAGTTTGCCAGGAACACAGCGGTGAACTCTTCCTCTGGGACGTCTCCCTTCATGGCCAATTATGGGTTCCAACCTGCCGTATTACCGGAGGTATTCTCTCCCCAGGATATTCCGGCTGTGGAGGATCACCTTTCCGTCCTACGTGCTTCTTGGGTACAGATCCAGAGGTCCCTTGAGGTCTCTGCGCAGCGCCAGAGACTCCAGGCTGATCGCAGACGAGCGCCCGCTCCTTCCTACCAGGTCGGAGACCGTGTATGGTTGTCCACCCGCAACCTCAACCTTCGAGTGCCCACTCCCAAGCTGGCGCCTCGCTTTGTTGGTCCCTTCCGAGTGCTTCGCAGGGTAAACCCGGTAACCTATGCCCTTGCGCTTCCTCCTGGCATGCGGATCTCCAACGTGTTTCATGTCTCCCTGTTGAAGCCATTGGTGTGTAATCGTTTCACTTCCTCGGTTCCTCGGTCCCGTCCGGTCCAAGTGGGCAATCGTGAGGAATATGAGGTGAGCAATATCCTGGACTCACGCCTGGTCCGCGGTCGGTTGCAGTTTTTGGTCCATTGGCGTGGTTATGGTCCAGAGGAGCGTTCCTGGGTTCCCTCCGCAGATGTCCATGCTCCTGCTTTGCTCCGAGCCTTCCACGCACGCTTCCCTCAGAAACCGTTCCTTACTCCGCGGAGGAGGGGCCCTTGAGGGGGAGGTACTGTCATGGTCTTACCTTCTTGCTGTTCTCCTTCGTTTGACATGTGCTGGCGGCCATCTTGGTTTCTGGGTTTCTTGTAGCCTCCCACCCTGCGGCTTCTCCTTCCCACTGGGAGGAGCTGGATGCCTAGCTCATATATATAGGAGGTCTGTGGCTTCAGTTCCTTGCTTGGTCCTCCTGTGTTCACATGCTTCTAAGACTGCTGCTGCTTCTGGTTCCTGATCCTGGCCTCGTCTGACTACCCCGCTGGTTCCTGATCCTGGCTTCGTCTGACTACCCTGCTGGTTCCTGTCCAGGCTTCGTCTGACTACCCTTCTGGTTCCTGACCTCTGGCTACGCAAGACCCTGCTTCGGTTTAGCCATCCGTTTGGACTTTTGCTTACAGCTTGATTTTCAATAAAGCCTTCTTATTTCCACTTATCTCTTGTTGTACGTCTGGTTCATGGTTCCATGACACCCCAATTTTGCTTCCTATTGCAGCCCTCCAGCCCTTACTATATCTATTTTAGAGGCATTTTAGTGCCCCAAAGTTTGGATCCCCATTGACTTTGAGCCGAAGTTCAGCCGAACCTGGCAAACCCAAACTTCCAGGTGTTCACTCAACCCTAATAATTGGGTTAGAAATTCAATTTTTCTGTTCCAGAATTCAAGCTGTGACAGATCCATTTGATGACAAACTAATATTGCCTGATGGGTAGCGTCAGAAGCAATAGTATTGCATGTGTGCTATTTCTTTCCAACAAAGTTGGATCTGCGATAAAGGTGCCCAATGGAGTTTGTGTGAACAGAGCCTAACTTTTTCATAATGCAGTTCCAAATTTTGAGGACTAAGACATGACAATAATAATGAGACATAATCATTTTAATGGCATCTAGGCCACCAGGGCTCAAATACCATTGGCCATCAGAATCCATGAGCTTTTGTATTACCAGTGGTGAAGAGCAGGCCAATGGACCATCAGGTGTTACTAAGGCTATCAGCGTGACAATTTCCTGGTGGTTGATATTACATTTGCTTCAAGGTAACATGTCAGATGCAGCATTCATGCTCTCTTTTGTCCTAGTGGCCTGATGATCCCTTGTGTCCTGCAATCCTTAGTATCCATATTCCGTGTATTGATCCAGTTCATTAGTGTCTTACTCATTCCCAATGACATAATGGCCTTTGTAATCATTGGTGGTCGAGAAGCCTGCACATGGTGTAATCATTTCTGCTGGCACATGTAATCTTTTTTCTCCTTAGTTACCTCTGTCGTTCCAATTGATACAGTTTTGTGACCCATTTTCTTGTTAAAACCCAACGAGCCTAGAGGAATTTGCTGTTCATGATAGTTTAGTGACCTGTTTGTCATTCATGGCAATCAATTGACTTATAGCCAAGACGGCCATCTATAGGAAAGGGGTTGTTTTTGGGAGACAACCCCTTTTAATTGTACCTTGTTTATTGACAACTTTAAATACTTCGAATACCCCTTGAAAAAGCTGTACGCGAAACGTGCGTTGGGGAGTGGACCGGTGGTATTGCTGCACGATACAATCGAATCAATTGGTCAGTATATATAATGGTTTCCATCATGTGTCAAATATAATTTTGACTATTGTTATTGCCCTAATTTTGATAACCTTGGTGTATATCTTCACACCGGCTTGTGGCAAATTCTGACACATATATACATGTGGATATTTGTGGTGTCTAACAGCTACAGCTTTTGGATACTATATGCCCACTACTCATGACCATTCGGGTATAATTATGCACTTGCACTTTACCTTAGATATATGTATTGGCAGCCCACCATCGGTTCACTTGGTTTTTAACATGTATTGTAACCTGTATGTATTGTCTTATTTGTGACCAGTGCTGATCATGTGTCTTTTGTGATTTTCTTAATAAAATTGAGTACTTTTGTACTATTGCAGTATATTTTCTTTAAATTAAAGTATACTTTACTTACCTTACTCCTTCAATCGGTTATATATTGACAACTTTAGATGGATTTAAAGGGAATGTGTCTTCAGAAAATAACCTATTGTTTAAATCACATTTTTATATTAAACATTTTTTTTGAGAATTTTGGGTGATTTTGTTTTATATAGTGACATGGAAAATGAAAACTGAAATTTTGCTGTTTTCTTACTGACTAATAGGCCAGACATATGTCAAGCCATCCTGTTATATACATCTAACTTTTCAGTAGCCATCAGATTATCATGACAGGCAGGATTACAATGACAGATATTACTTTTGTATAGATAACACAGGATCCCACCATTCACAATAGGTGATATTTCAGCTTATCTACTTCCATCCTGACCTCTGCACAGGTATAATGCCTAGAAAAAGTCAATGCGATTACGTATATGACACATCTGGCTGCTCTCAAAGAACAGATCCTGGCATATTTTACATCTAGTGGCAATTGTAAAAACTGCATGATTTTAGAATATTTTTATTTTTTTATAGATAGGGACTTGCAAAATTTTAAAAACATAAAAACACATTTAAATAACATAAACATTGATTTAAAGAATAGGTCATTTTCCAAGGACATATTCTCTTTAACTACTAAGGTTGTCAGTTTTTTAAGTTACTTTCCCTTAGAAGAGTAAAAATAAATGATGTTACTGGTGATACGTAAATAGACAGCACACAGTAATTTAACGTTACTCTTCTAACCCCCCCCCCCCATCGTCTACAAAGCAGAACTGTGCCCTGGCTGGGCAGTTGTGTACCTGGCCTCTGTTAGTGCAGGAACCCACCCTCCGAGCCACTTGTGAAAGACTGGCCTGATAACCGTGAAAATGATACCTCTTCCTTCTCCTCTTCCTCTTGTGCCACATCCTCTTCCATCATCGCTCGAAGTGTTTTTTCAAGAAGACATTGAAGTTAGATAGTAACGCTGAGGATGGTGTCATCGGCACCGGCCATGTTGGTGGAGTACTCAAAACAGCGCAACACGGCACACACTTCCCGCATGGAGGCCCAGTCATTGGTGGTGAAGTGGTGCTGTTTCACAGAGCGACTCACCCGTGCGTGCTGCAGCTGAAACTCCACTATGGCCTGCTGCTGCTCGCATAGTCTCTCTGTAGTGTACGGGAGAGTAATACCCCGTCACTACAGAAGGGTCACTTGGGTATTGTCGTTCCCCCTGTATTTTTGGGGAGGTTGGTATAGAATATCTTATAATGTCATGCTATGTATTTTCCTGTTACTGTGAAACGTGCATTTGCAGGCCGGCTAGGGTGTAGTTCCAGCTCTGAGTCACTAGAGGGAGCTAGGGAACCCTAGGTTATATAAGGCCCAGTCAGGAAGTAGTAGCAGGAGAGACAGACAGTGGGAGCAGAGGTCAGAGATGATCCTGTGTCTGAGTGGAAGCCAGGCTATGGGCCTGTGAGAGCAAAGCAGGCCCCAAGCCTGCCGGCTAGGAGAGGGTAGTAAAGGCCCTGTAACCGGGTTCCGGATCCAAGGAAAAGGTTCCCCTCCTGAGTCATCATCCGTTTAGCTGAAGCAGCATAAGCCAGACACCAGCCAATACACAGATTACCACAGAGGCCGATCAGATAAGCAAGAGGTACTCAAGATAACAGAGGAGGTACTAGATAAGGACAGCTTCAAGGGTACGCCAGATAAAGGGCATTAGACCTTGGAGGGAAAGTCACGTGTAGCGGGACCAGTCAGGAATAGTGTGCAAGCCGCCTGTACTGCATCTCCTGCAATCAACACTCTGTATTATACATTGCTAAGACCGGCCATTCTGTAACTCCCAAGAACCACCTGTATTGCTACAAGAAACCAACCGTCTTTCATGGAACTGTGCTGTACCTGTGTCCATGTATTATCCTGACTGATATTCAGTAAAAGTTCCAGTTTTTGTTGGCTATCCTGTGCTTGCTTCATTCTTCCACCATACTTTACACGGCGTGTCACCGTTTAATTGACACTGGCGTCACGAACTTTTAACATCTGCCTGTTCCTGTATTTGCCCCAATTGAAGACGACAGTGGATCCCAGGTTAGTGGTCAATCTGCACTACAAAGCCCAGCATACACTACTGACCCCCTGGGACACTGCATCGCTCTTTTTGGCGTCACGAACAGGATCCGCATACTTCTACAGTGCAGAGAAGTGTGAACTGTGTGCTTTAACTATTCCACCACCGTATTTCGAGGACTGTACCCTTTATTTCCAAGCCGGTGGATTGAAATTGTGCCTGGGAGGAATCAGAGACGCTGTACTGTGTTGCGCTACCCCCAGAGAGAAAAATCGTATTTGTGGACTGTGATTTATTGGACTTTTCATTATCCTGCTTGCTGTCATTGAATTGCGGCATCCGGACACTTAAAATGGCCGCCGGCGCCATGAGGCTTTTTACTGCGCCATCAGGATGTGCAGAGGCGCGAATATTTGGCGCCGAAACCTTCCAAGAAGAAGGAGGGGACGATTGCCCTGGAGCGCCGCCCACCTTGAGGAGTGGCGAAGCGGCTAACTACTTTGAAGAGTTACGCCTGGGAGGCGGGGCTCAGATGGAGATAGACTGGCCCAGTGTGTGGGAGGAGTCAGAGTCGATGCAGCAACCAGGAAGAGAAGAGATGGCGTGCGCTGCAGAGAGAGAGGTTGAGACCACGTGCGAGTGGGGCGCCACTCCACCGGACTTTCCGGAGTTGGGGCCGTGGGATCCTCTAGCCTGGACGGCCACCCCCTGGGCCCAGGCCATGGACCTAAGCATCACCCGACCTGAGTCCCCACCGATCCGTCGCCGGCATGCAGAATGGCCGGCTATTATGGAGGAGTTGAGAGCCGCGGTGGCGAAAAAGAACACCAGCCGGAAGAAGCGGTTTGAGGAGATGGCTAAGTCCATACAGGGAGACTCCTTTCCGGGTAAGCCCCAACTAGAAAGGCGCCGCGGGATCGTGGTGTCCTTTGATAAGGACAAAGGCTATGGGTTTATCCAGGAGTTGGGGACTGGCCGGGACTTCTATGTCAACCGGCGATCGGTAAAGCGGCACTACCTCCCGGAGCATCTCCACAATCTGACCATAGGGGAGATCGTAGAGTATACCCCCGCCGAAAGTCTAAGGGGCCCCTACGCCACCGCAGTGACTCGCCCGAAGGCGCCGGCTGAGAACTGGGACTCTGGAAAAGAGAGGTCAGAACCAGTTGAGGCAGAGAGAGCGCACGTGGAAAAGGGCCGAACCACCCATCTTCAAAGTCAGGCCTACCTCAGTCCAGACGTGTTCTGGGAGCCTATCGTGCTGCAGGGGCTGGAGGAGCGGTATCCCCCTCCGGATGCAGTGAGACGAGAGGAAGAGAAGGAGCGGCAGGACAGCTGCCGGAGAGCAGAGGAAGGTGCTGAGGCCCGGCGCCGAACCGCAGCTGCCATTGTTACCCCAGCGGCCGGACCCCCTGGACCTCCGGTAGATCCGACCACCTGCACTAAAGCGGAACTAGAGGCCCTACGAAAGAGGGTGTATTGGGTGGCGGACCTCGGTTGCGCTGGAGGCGTGCGGTGGTTTCCATTCCCGAGGACGGAGGCTGAAATGGAGGCCGTGAAAGACAAACCTCCCCCTCTAAAAATTGTCAGGGGAGACGGGTTCCAAATGTGGCCGGCCTTGCCAGAAGAATTGCTGCAGGTTCCCTATGTCGACTCGTCATCTGAGGAAGAACATGATACTCGTCTGTGAGTACTTCTGCCCTCTTGTCCATCTCCTTAATGGCCGTTTGTCCCTCCAGTTGGCAGAGCTGGTGAAGCTCGCTGCCAGTTACCCACGGCCGGTGGCATCCTAGTTGAATAATGTGCCACTGTGTATCAATGCTTCCAGCTGCCTTTGTTTTGTTTGGGACATCCGGTTTGCTGCTACAATCCCAGTTGTGCCTTAAAATGTTGCACCATTTTACCCCTTTTTACCCCCATTTCAGGTTGAAAAGACATTTTTATGTCAGCACTATTTTAAAGGGTAAGCAGGACTTGCCAGGATAACATGGCCCTGGTATTGTCAGAGTCCTGTATTGTCATTTTATATATGTGCTGCTGACAGTATTTAATAACCGGTTTTTTTATTCAAGTATATGTGCCCGGAGATGGACTTCCTATGTGCAAGTCATGGACTATCCTGGTTCTTTCAACATCCGCTGTGCCAGGTCAGCGCCCCCGTTCCACACACTATCCTGTGAAAAAGAGAACGACGCCCCTTGTCACCAGACTTCACCATTTCCAATTGGGTCTGATAAGAGTGTAATGGACATATATGTATGCATGCATGTGTCTTTCTCTATTTCAGGTCATGATTCCAGTTGGGCGGGCCCTGATGGAGTACGAGGTCGTACTCAGCTTAAAGCAGCGGGGTATGTAGTGTACGGGAGAGTAATACCCCGTCACTACAGAAGGGTCACTTGGGTATTGTCGTTCCCCCTGTATTTTTGGGGAGGTTGGTATAGAATATCTTATAATGTCATGCTATGTATTTTCCTGTTACTGTGAAACGTGCATTTGCAGGCCGGCTAGGGTGTAGTTCCAGCTCTGAGTCACTAGAGGGAGCTAGGGAACCCTAGGTTATATAAGGCCCAGTCAGGAAGTAGTAGCAGGAGAGACAGACAGTGGGAGCAGAGGTCAGAGATGATCCTGTGTCTGAGTGGAAGCCAGGCTATGGGCCTGTGAGAGCAAAGCAGGCCCCAAGCCTGCCGGCTAGGAGAGGGTAGTAAAGGCCCTGTAACCGGGTTCCGGATCCAAGGAAAAGGTTCCCCTCCTGAGTCATCATCCGTTTAGCTGAAGCAGCATAAGCCAGACACCAGCCAAGACACAGATTACCACAGAGGCCGATCAGATAAGCAAGAGGTACTCAAGATAACAGAGGAGGTACTAGATAAGGACAGCTTCAAGGGTACGCCAGATAAAGGGCATTAGACCTTGGAGGGAAAGTCACGTGTAGCGGGACCAGTCAGGAATAGTGTGCAAGCCGCCTGTACTGCATCTCCTGCAATCAACACTCTGTATTATACATTGCTAAGACCGGCCATTCTGTAATTCCCAAGAACCACCTGTATTGCTACAAGAAACCAACCGTCTTTCATGGAACTGTGCTGTACCTGTGTCCATGTATTATCCTGACTGATATTCAGTAAAAGTTCCAGTTTTTGTTGGCTATCCTGTGCTTGCTTCATTCTTCCACCATACTTTACACGGCGTGTCACCGTTTAATTGACACTGGCGTCACGAACTTTTAACATCTGCCTGTTCCTGTATTTGCCCCAATTGAAGACGACAGTGGATCCCAGGTTAGTGGTCAATCTGCACTACAAAGCCCAGCATACACTACTGACCCCCTGGGACACTGCATCTCCAGCATGTGCAAGGTGGAGTTCCACATTGTGAGTACGTCTCATATGAAGCAGTGAGTGGGAAGGCCGAAGTTACGCTGACATATCAGGGTAACAACTTTTCAGGAACCTCTGCACCACCAAATTTAGCACATGCGCCAGGCAAGGGATGTGCATCAAACCGGCTAGGCCCAGAGATGCTACGAGATTTCGCCCGTTATCGCACACCACCAGGCCAGGCTTGAGGCACAGTGGCACCAAACACTCACCGGTCTGTTGTTCCATACCCGTCCACAGCTCCTGCGCGGTGTGGGTTTTTTCCCCTAAACAGATGAGTTTCAAAACAGTCTGCTGTTGTTTCCCCCTGTCTGTGCTGAAGTTGGTGGTGTCTGTGTTACGCTGACAGGATAAGGAGGTGGAAGAGGAGGAAGCGGAGTAGGAGGAGGACGCAACAGGACACAAAGAGAAACGTCCTGGACGTGCGCCAAACTGCTATCCGCCTCAGGCCCAGCCACCACTGCATTCACCCAGTGTGCAGTTAGGGCGATATAACGTCCCTGCCTGTGCCTACTGGTCCACATATAAGGTTTTTAAAAGTCTCCATCTCCACCAGACAGAATGACAGCATTTCAAAGACCAGTAATTTTGAAATGCTGGCATTCAGGGCCAGGGATCGCGGGTGGGTAGGGGAGTACTTCCTCTTACTCTCCAGTGTTTGGGAGATGGACAGCTGAATGCTTCAATGGGACATTGTGGAGATGCTTGGTGACCCAGGTGGTGGCGTTGCTGCCACATCCTCTGTTTTCTGGGTGGCAGGGGCCACTGTCACTCTAGAGGGGGAGGAAGAGGCCGAGACTGCAGCAGAAGAGGGAGCAGGAGGAGCCTGAGATATTTCGTGGTTTTTGAGGTGTCTACTCCACTGCAGCTCGTGCTTTGCATTTAGATGCCTGGTCATGCAGGTGGTGCTCAGGTTTAGAACATTTATGCTTTAGGCTCTGATGGCACAGCATGCAAACCACTCTCGTCTTGAAGTCAGCACATTGTCTGAAGAACTGCCATGTCAGGGAACTCCTTAGAGCTGGCTTTGGTGTGCTGTTGGAACCTGTGTTTCATCATCATCAGAGACGTGCTGCGGTGGTCCTCACATGTCCACATCCTAAAACATAAGTGGTTGGGCGTCGGTGCACTCAATCGCTTCCGTTTCGGGGGCAGGGCTAGGTGGATGGCCCACAGAAACCCTGCTAGCAGAGTCATCAAAAAGCATAAGAGACTGCTGCATGACTTGGGGCTCAGACTGCTAGGCTCATTTGCAAGGGGGTGAGGTGAAAGACTGATGCCCATGGGCTGCAAGTGCCAACTCTGTGCTTTTAGCAGGGGACCGGATGGGAGACAATGTGAAGGAACTGGAGGCACTGTCAGCCACCCAATCAACTACCGCCTCTACTGGTTCTGGCCTCACCATTCGTACATTCGTGTTTTTAATTTTGGCTTGTAGCTGGCACAGATCGACCACATCCTCTCCCTGCAACAGGAGCTCCACCAACACCAGCAGCACCACGACCAGGGCCACGTCCCTTATTTCAATGCTCTCCTCATTCTTTGAGGTCACTACCGAACTAATAGATGAATTAACTATATCAATTTCACTGTCACGTATGCAATGCAGGTGTACTTCATGCAATAAATGGGCATCTGACGTGCACCTAACTATTCAAGTGAACGGAGCTTAGCCCCGTCCAGGCCAGTGATACTAGTCGTGACGTCACTGGGCCAGCGGTAAACAGTGAGAAGGCCGCGGCGCTACTGGAGCGCCGCTGCCTTCTCAAACAGCTGATCGGCAGGGGTCCAGGGGGTCGGACCCCCGCCGGTCAGATGCGGATGATCTATCCAGAGGATAGATCATCAGTTAAAACAAACTGCAGAACCCCTTATCAATTTCCCTGTCACGTATGCAGTGCAGGTGTACTTCACGCAATAAATGGGCATATGACGTTCACCTAACAGACGGATTAACTATTATATTTGTGTGTCAGGGGTACAAAGTACAATGTTACATTGCATCCACAAAAAAAATCGCTGTAGGTCACCCACAGAATTAACAGCCAGATTTATTATTAGCTTTCTGTGTCGGGGTGCGAAGATGATGTATCGCACCCACAAAAAATCGCACTAACACTGTCCTTCACTTCAGCTGCCTGCTTTCTGCCCCTTCACTACTGAGAGCTGATGGGCGTTGCTAAGTGATCCAGCTTATATAGAGGCTGGGTCACATGATGAACCGGCCAATCACAGCCATGCCATTAGTAGGCATGGCTGTGATGGCTTCTAAGGGCACACAGCTTAAAAGCTTGTTGTTTGGCTGCCCTGCAGATTTCAACAAGCTTTATTAAATGCCCGAACACCAAACTCAAACCCGAACTTTTCCGGGTACCAAAAATATTAAAGTTCGGTACGGACCCGAACTTACTAGTTCAGGTTCGCTCAACGCTCAATTACCACTGCACTGACTGGACTGAAAACACAGGCTGATCAGTAATATTAGGGTGGGTTCACGTCACTTTTTTTCCCATCTTTTTAACATATAATAAAAACGTATGCGTTAAACGGACGCCTCAGACTGATGCCATACAGTAGCATCTGTTCACAATAGAGATGCATTGCAATAAAAACCGTATACGTTTTTTTACCGGACTGTGCAGGACGGTAAAAAAAGAACTTGGTGTGCTGCATTTTTGTACCTTTTTTTTTTGTTGTAACGTTTATGTCAAACAGCGGCATAAAACGTGATGTGAACCCACCCTTAATAGTAATAATTATAGGTTACATATAGAATTTGCAAATACTTCTCCTTTTCTAGTGTGCTCTAGAGAGGGCAGCGTGCCTGAACGCGACGGCTATTTAGTAATGCATATGACGTCATGTCATTTTCAGAGTACATCTACTTAATAAACTCATCAATCTCTTTATTGTCAGCAGAACAAAGGTCAGTAACGCAGGAACTATTGTCAACCTCGATGAAAAATGACAAAATTGGAGCAACTCGAAACCATCACTAAAATTACAATCTATTTGGAAAGAATGAATCTATATTTCGGGTTCCTTCTATGTAAAATATATATGGCGCGCATTCATCAATGCAACATATGAGTTATCTCAGATCTTGTACATTTTAAGCAGAGGAAAATGTAGCCTCTAGAAGCATTTTTTCCAACATTGCCAAATTTGAACGGGAAGCAGAAGACCTTGTCACAGGTTTACTCCAATTATCAGAGCAGGCTCCAATGTCTCTCAGGCAGCCCAGCAGGTAGCACTGTTCAAAGGAACCCTCCAGTTACAGGAAACACATTCACCTTAAGGCCTCATGCACACGACCGTTGTGTGCATCCGTGGCCGTTGTGCCGTTTTCCGTTTTTTTTCGCGGACCCATTGACTTTCAATGGGTCCGTGGAAAAATCGGAAAATGCACCGTTTTGCAGCCGAGGCCATGATCCGTGTATCCTGTCCGTCAAAAAAATATGACCTGTCCTATTTTTTTGACGGACAACGGTTCATGGACCCATTCAAGTCAATGGGTCCGTGAAAGAACACGGATGCACACAAGATTGGCATCCGTGTCCGTGATCCGTGGCCGTAGGTTGCTTTCATACAGACGGATCCGAAGATCCGTCTGCATAAAAGCTTTTTCTGATCTAAGTTTTCACTTCGTGAAAACTCATTTCCGACAGTATATTCTAACACAGAAGCGTTCCCATGGTGATGGGGACGCTTCTAGTTAGAATACACTGCAAACTTTGTACAAGACTGCCCCCTGCTGCCTGGCAGCACCCGATCTCTTACAGGGGGATATGATAGCACAATTAACCCCTTCAGGTGCGGCACCTAAAGGGGTTAATTGTACTATCATATTCCCCTGTAAGAGATCAGGGCTGCCAGGCAGCAGGGGGCAGACCCCCCCCCCCTCCCCAGTTTGAATATCGTTGGTGGCACAGTGTGCGCCCACCATCGCCCCCCCTCCCTCCCTCTATTGTAATAAATCGTTGGTGGAACAGTGTGCCCCCACCATCGCCCCCCCTCCCTCCCTCTATTGTAATAAATCGTTGGTGGCACAGTGTGCCAACCACCATCGGCCCCCCCTCCCTCTATAGCAGTAACAACATTGGTGGCAGTGTGCGGCCTCCCATTCCCCCCCCCCCATCATTGGTGGCAGCGGAGTCCCAGTTTAATCGCTGGGGCTCCGATCGGTAACCATGGCAACCAGGAAGCTACTGCAGCCCTGGTTGCCATGGTTACTTAGCAATAGTACAACAGTATAAGATTCATACTTACCTGCTTGCTGCTGCGCTGTATGTGACCGGCCGGGAGCTCCACCTACTGGTAAGTGACAGTTCTTTAGCAATGCGCCGCACAGACCTTTCACTTACCAGTAGGAGGAGCTCCCGGCTGTTCACAGACATCGCAGCAGCAAGCAGGTAATTATGAATCTTCTACTGTTGTACTATTGCTAAGTAACCATGGCAACCAGGACTGCAGTAGCGTCCTGGTTGCCATGGTTACCGATCGGAGCCCCAGCGATTAAACTGGGACTCCGATCGGAACTCCGCTGCCACCAATGATGGGGGGGGGGAATGGGAGGCCGCACACTGCCACCAATGTTGTTACTGCTATAGAGGGAGAGGGGTGCGATGGTGGTTGGCACACTGTGCCACCAACGATTTAATACAATAGAGGGA
The DNA here is from genome assembly GCF_014858855.1 of Bufo gargarizans. Classification (NCBI taxonomy): domain Eukaryota; kingdom Metazoa; phylum Chordata; class Amphibia; order Anura; family Bufonidae; genus Bufo; species Bufo gargarizans. Next base: position 53,376,525 of record NC_058082.1, on the reverse strand, counting down.
GGGAGGGGGGGCGATGGTGGGCGCACACTGTGCCACCAACGATTTATTACAATAGAGGGAGGGAGGGGGGGCGATGGTGGGCGCACACTGTGCCACCAACGATTTCTAACATTAGAGGGAGGAAGGGGGGGCCCGATGGGGGGCGCACACTGTGCCACCAACGATATTCAAACTGGGGAGGGGGGGGGTCTGCCCCCTGCTGCCTGGCAGCCCTGATCTCTTACAGGGGAATATGATAGTACAATTAACCCCTTTAGGTGCCGCACCTGAAGGGGTTAATTGTGCTATCATATCCCCCTGTAAGAGATCGGGTGCTGCCAGGCAGCAGGGGGCAGTCTTGTACAAAGTTTGTAGTGTATTCTAACCTGAAGCGTCCCCATCACCATGGGAACGCCTCTGTGTTAGAATATACTGTCGGATCTGAGGTTCACGAAGTAGCTCATATCCGACAGTATATTCTAACATAGAGGCGTTCCCATGGTGATGGGGACGCTTCAAGTTAAAATATACCATCGGATTGGAGAAAACTCCAATCCGATGGTATAAAAGAACTCCAGACTTTACATTGAAAGTCAATGGGGACGGATCCGTTTGAAATGGCACCATATTGTGTCAACATCAAACGGATCCGTCCCCATTGACTTGCATTGTAATTCAGGACGGATCCGTTTGGCTCCGCACGGCCAGGCGGACACCCAAACGACTTTTTTTTCATGTCCGTGGATCCTCCAAAAATCAAGGAAGACCCACGGACGAAAAAACGGTCACGGATCACGGACCCACGGACCCCGTTTTTGCGGACCGTGAAAAAAAACTGTTGTGTGCATGAGGCCTAACTAGGAAACGAAAAGAACATTTACCTGGCGACCTCCTTTTTAGATCTGCCAATTCTCAAACACCTCTTCTTCCATCCAAGATGGCTGCACTGCTTCTTAGACCACCTGATGGACACTGTGCATGTGGTTGTCCATGACACTTTAAGACACTTCCTGATGCCTTCAGATTGGCCAGAACGGTTCATATGAGCAGTGCTGGCCAATCCAAATGCAGGGCTGGACAAGCAAGAAGTGTCTAGGAACACGTAGTCACCAGGTACGTGTTCTGTTCATTACCTAGTTAAAGGGGTTGGCCACTTTCTGGCAACGTGTTTTTTAGAACTGAACATGTGCACCCACTTCAGTGTGGTGGACAGAGAAATAAGAATTAAAACAAACAGCAGGTGGCGCTATACAGATACATTTTATTGAATAACTAATTTTCTATACTAAATTTTTAATTACATGCAAATACAAAAGTATTCAGATCCAGGTGCTGATTGCAAAATATTTTTCATGGGAGAACCCCTTTAAGGCAAGATTGGTACTAAATTATTTGTATCTTTTCTTTTCAATTTTCTTTTTATTGATTTTATAATTTAATCCGTTACAATTGCAGAAATAAGGAAAACGTATAAACACTTAAGATATACGATACATAGTCACAAAAGTATCAGGGTGTTACAGAGTCAATGGGTATGATGAACAAATGTAGAGCAACCGTCAAGGCAAGTTCTCTTGGGCAGAGCGGTCGTGCAACCACGGGCAAGGGGTGGTTAGGCCCATTGGTCGCCCGACCTCAAAGCCAATAGGTAGCGTGAGGACGCAATCGTAAAGCGCGGGCCATATATGAGAGGTGAGCAGAACAGTGCCCATCCCATCACATTTGGTGGTTTAACTATCAAGCTTTATCTAGATAGAATCGCCAAGCCAACAGCAGAGCTGTGTTCTGATTATTTGTATCTGATATGTACTCCAGCCTTATATACAGGGAGTGCAGAATTATTAGGCAAGTTGTATTTTTGAGGATTAATTTTATTATTGAACAACAACCATGTTCTCAATGAACCCAAAAAACTCATTAATATCAAAGCTGAATATTTTTGGAAGTAGTTTTTAGTTTGTTTTTAGTTTTAGCTATTTTAGGGGGATATCTGTGTGTGCAGGTGACTATTACTGTGCATAATTATTAGGCAACTTAACAAAAAACAAATATATACCCATTTCAATTATTTATTTTTACCAGTGAAACCAATATAACATCTCAACATTCACAAATATACATTTCTGACATTCAAAAACAAAACAAAAACAAATCAGTGACCAATATAGCCACCTTTCTTTGCAAGGACACTCAAAAGCCTGCCATCCATGGATTCTGTCAGTGTTTTGATCTGTTCACCATCAACATTGCGTGCAGCAGCAACCACAGCCTCCCAGACACTGTTCAGAGAGGTGTACTGTTTTCCCTCCTTGTAAATCTCACATTTGATGATGGACCACAGGTTCTCAATGGGGTTCAGATCAGGTGAACAAGGAGGCAATGTCATTAGATTTTCTTCTTTTATACCCTTTCTTGCCAGCCACGCTGTGGAGTACTTGGACGCGTGTGATGGAGCATTGTCCTACATGAAAATCATGTTTTTCTTGAAGGATGCAGACTTCTTCCTGTACCACTGCTTGAAGAAGGTGTCTTCCAGAAACTGGCAGTAGGACTGGGAGTTGAGCTTGACTCCATCCTCAACCCAAAAAGGCCCCACAAGCTCATCTTTGATGATACCAGCCCAAACCAGTACTCCACCTCCACCTTGCTGGCGTCTGAGTCGGACTGGAGCTCTCTGCCCTTTACCAATCCAGCCATCTGGCCCATCAAGACTCACTCTTATTTCATCAGTCCATAAAACCTTAGAAAAATCAGTCTTGAGATATTTCTTGGCCCAGTCTTGACGTTTCAGCTTGTGTGTCTTGTTCAGTGGTGGTCGTCTTTCAGCCTTTCTTACCTTGGCCATGTCTCTGAGTATTGCACACCTTGTGCTTTTGGGCACTCCAGTGATGTTGCAGCTCTGAAATATGGCCAAACTGGTGGCAAGTGGCATCTTGGCAGCTGCACGCTTGACTTTTCTCAGTTCATGGGCAGTTATTTTGCGCCTTGGTTTTTCCACACGCGTCTTGCGACCCTGTTGACTATTTTGAATGAAACGCTTGATTGTTCGATGATCACGCTTCAGAAGCTTTGCAATTTTAAGAGTGCTGCATCCCTCTGCAAGATATCTCACTATTTTTTACTTTTCTGAGCCTGTCAAGTCCTTCTTTTGACCCATTTTGCCAAAGGAAAGGAAGTTGCCTAATAATTATGCACACCTGATATAGGGTGTTGATGTCATTAGACCACACCCCTTCTCATTACAGAGATGCACATCACCTAATATGCTTAATTGGTAGTAGGCTTTCGAGCCTATACAGCTTGGAGTAAGACAACATGCATAAAGAGGATGATGTGGTCAAAATACTCATTTGCCTAATAATTCTGCACTCCCTGTATTATTCTCTAGTGTCCATATTTCTTAGTAATATTATTAGAAGATATTTTCTTACTTACTGCTCTATCCACTGAATGCAAACCCTACATGGAGGCTTTTACCTTTCTAGCTCACTTTCTAACATCCCTACTTCTCTGTAGGAGAATGAGGGCATAAAACACCCTGTTAAGGCCTCTTTCACACAACCGTTTATTTTTTCCCCGTTTGTGGGCAGTTTTTGGCGTTCCGTATACGGTCCATATATGGAACTATCTATTTTAGTGGTTTCGCAAAAAAAACTAAATGTACTCCGTAAGCATTTCGTATTTACGTTTTTCCGTTCCGTTGAAAGATAGAACATGTCCTATTATTGCCCGCAAATAACGTTCTGTGGCTCAATTCAAGTCAATAGGTCCGCAAAAAAAATGGAACACATACGGAAATGCATCCATATGTCTTCCGTATCCGTTTCGCTTTTGCGGAACTATCTATTGAAAATTTTATGCCCAGCTCAATTTTTTCTAGGTAATTACTGTATATGCCATACGGAAAAACGGAACAGAAATGGAAACACAATGGAAACAAAAAAGGGAACAACGGATCCGTGAAAAATGGACCGCAAAACACTGAAAAAGCCATGCGGTCGTGTGAAAGAGGCCTAACAGAGGAGAGTAAGAGGATGAAGGAAAGAGCAGTGTCTATGTGTATGCAGCGACCTGGAGGGAGGCGAGGAGGATAGGAGGAGTGGTAGTAGTAGTCACAGTTCACCGGGGCAATCTTCACCTTGGCTCTGCCTGGGTCGTGCACACTGAATGGAGGGTGCACTCTTTCTTCTTTCGGGGCACTCTCTGGCTTTCTGGGGCTCCTGCCTGATGGTAGTTGGAGTGCCCTTGATGTTAGGTGGTTGGTAGGGTGTAAGGCAGGAGTACAGAGGCCAGCAGATAGATGATGGAGTCAATTATCAGACTCGGTGGCAATAAATAAAGTATTTCTTTACTGAATTGATGATGGGAGTAGTATTACATATAGCAGCAAAAGGCACAGCTCCAAAGTATATCACAGTATAGTATCCTCCCAATAGATGTTTATGGGCAGCAACAATGATAGTAGTAGTCCCTGACTCTCCTTCTAAGGACACTTTAGAGTTTTTCCAAATAACCACAGTTAAAGGGGTTGTCTCACTTCAGGAAATTGTTTTTTATCATGTAGACAGAGTTAATAGAAGGCACTTGCTAATGTATTGTGATTGTCTATTATTGCCTCCTTTGCTGTCTTGATTCATTTTTTTCAGCACATTATACACTGCTCGTATCCAGGGGTTTTGACCACCATGCAATCCAGCAGAGGTGGTTGTGCCTGCACAATATAGGAAAATGTGTCATCCTCTCTGGTGGCTGGGATTGCGGGAGTGCGCACAGGCCGGCGCCTTTCCCTAGTCTGCAAGCAGGACCACCTCTGCTGGATTGCAGGGTGGTTGTAACCCCTGGAATTAAGTATTACATTCATTATACAGAGATGCACATATATTAATTGCAGGAATGCATTCACCCTCAGGATAGGTCATCAAAATGCGATCGTGGGGGTCTATTCCCCAGCACCCCCCACGATCAGCTGTTCCTAGCAGCCTCTGACACTAGAACTAGCACTTTGAATGGTAATGGAAGCACAGCTCCATTCAAAATGTTGTGGCCATGCCAGGGTTACCATTCACTTCAAAAGAAGCTAAGCTGTAATAACTCTCCACTACACTTTGAATGGAGCTGTGCTTCTGAAGCCAGAAAAACCCCATTAATTCATTCTGGGTTGACCATCGTAAATTGAAAACATTGTAAATGGAGACTATAACTACAAAATGTTAGAAATTGGTTCGAACCCCCCAAAACTCATCCCAAAATGATAAAAAATAGAAATGAAATAAAACAGACATATATGTCGGAAAGATCTGCTGGAAGCTGTAAATCACTTAGAGGAGCTTCTTCGGGGTTCTGTACAGAACACACAGTGTACCAGAAAAATAAACTGGAGCTGCCCTGGGGTTAGCTGAACCTGCTTTTCAATGGAGCAGCTCGTTCCGACCCATAGTTCTGCATTGTACTGTAGAGAGGCACTACTAGACAGTAAATCACTGCATGCACTGCAGCAAAAAGATTTCCATATCAATTCAAAATTTCTGTTTAGCAGCCCCTTTTTTTTTACTGTGTGAGACTCCAGTACTGCATCGTTATGGATCCATTGTTAAAGGGTTTGTCTCACCTGGAAGATTGGTGGCATATCGCTAGGATATGACTCCAATGTCAGATAGTGGCGGGTCCCACCTCTGGGATCTGCACCTTTTTCTAGAACAGGGATCAGCAACATCTGGCACTCCAGCTCTTGTGAAACTACGACTCTCAGCATGCTCCATTCACTCTGAAAACAATTCTAAAAACAGCCAAAAAGGTGTGCATGCTGGCAGTCGTAGTTTCACCACAGCTGGAGTGCCGAAGGTTGCTGATCCCTGTTCTAGAACAAAGCTCCCAAAGAAAACAAGAGCACACCGTGCATGCACCTTCACCTCTGCCCCCCTCGCATTTCTACGAGAGTGCCAATCTATTTCCTGTATTTCAAGAGAAGTAAATAGAGCGTTGGCCATACGTGCACGGTGCACTCTCCATTCATTTCTATGGGACTTTTAAAGATATTTATATTTTCGGCACTACCATAGAAATGGACTGGAGGGCAGGCACTCTCCCGAACTTTGGGCGCTCCATTCTAGAGACCCACACCTATCTGACATTAGTCGATTATCATAGAGACATCATTGTTCCAGATGAGACAACCCCTTTAATTGCCACCATATACAGCCATATACTTCATACATACACTCTTAAAAGCTATGTACACCTTTGGGGGCAATATTTTTTATTATTGTACTTATTTTGAGCTAAAAATCTTTTTTTTTTACTTGGTCTTTATAAAAAAAATATGGAATCCTTTTTTGTGTACATAGCGATGCTGTAGTGGCAGCCTGTGTATTTTCAGTCTTTTCCGTCATCTGGGGAGCAGACGGACTCCTTATCTCTGCTCTCTGACCTTATAAACACTCATTTAAGCTCAATCCTCGTCTTACTTTTTTTGCAGCAGCAGATCGTGCTGTCTAAATAGCGTTCTGCTGCCAAGAAACAATCATTCTGTTTAGGGATGAGGGATCGCAATAGCAATCCATTGTCCTCATACTGTGAAGTAGATCGTGGCATGAGTGAGTCCTTTCTACTGTAGCTCTCTCCCTGTAACTGCCATAGCTTCTAACAGAACATATGGCTGGTGGCAGTTTAGTTTTTAAACTGAACATGATTGACCAGCTCAGTGAGACGGTCAGAAAACAAGGAAAATGGCAAACAGCAGGTGGCGCTATTTGGGTATATTTTATTGAATAGCTCACTGGCTATGCTAATTTCTTATTACATGCAATTACAAAAGTATTCAAATCCAGGTACTGGTTTGAAAAATGTAGAATATGTTTTGTGACACAACCCCTTTAACAATGTTGTAGTCCTACAGCAGACAGAGAACACTTAGGCCTCTTTCAGACTGGCATCCCGGATTTGCTCCGGATGCGCCCCGGGTGCATTGCAGGAAACCCGCGTGAATGTTCACACAATTTCAGTCAGTTTTGACTGCGATTGCGTTGTTCAGTTTTTATAGCGCGGGTGCAATGCATTTTGCCCGCGCATGATAAAAAACTGAATGTGGTACCCAGACCCGAACCCGGACTTCTTCACTGAAGTTTGGGTTTGGGTTCAGTGCTGTGTAGATGTTATTATTTTCCCTAATAACATGGTTATAAGGGAAAATAATAGCATTCTAAATACAGAATGCTAAGTAAAATGTTGCTTGAGGGGTTAAAAAAAATAATAATTTAACTCACCTCATCCACTTGATCGCGCAGCCGGCATCGTCTTCCTTCTTCTTCTTCTTCTTTAAGGACCTGCAAAAGGACCTTTGATCACGTAATCGCGCTCACCACATTGGGAGCGCGGTGACGTCAGCGCAGGTCCTGCTGAATGAAGATAGAAGATCCTTCTTCATTCAGCAGGACCTGAGCTGCCGTCACCGTGCTCACTACGTGGATTATGTCATAAAAGTTCCTTTTGCAGGTCCTCAAAGAAGTAGAAAGAAGACAATGCCGGCTGCGCGATCAAGTGGATGAGGTTGCTCCTGTTCATCCATCTATGCATTCTGTATTAAGAATGCTATTATTTTCCTTTATAACCATGTTATACGGGAAAATAATACAGTAAATTGACTTCAATCAATTTACTAACTTTATCTCCTAGCAGCCATGCGTGAAGATCGCATTGCATCCGCACTTGCTTGCGGATGCTATGCGATTTTCATGCAGCCCCATTCATTTATATGCGTGAAAAACGCAGAATATAGAACATGCTGCGATTTTCACGCAACGCACAAGTGTTGCGTGAAAATCACTGCTCATCTGCAAAGCCCCATTGAAGTGAATGGGTCCGGATTCAGTGCGGGTGCAATGTGTTCACCTCGTGCATTGCACCCGCGCGAAATTCATGCCCGTGTGAAAGAGGCCTTAGGAGGCTCTTGCTCCAGCCAGTTATCTTACACTAAGGCCTCATGCACACAACAGTATTTTTTCACTGTCCGCAAAACAGGGTTCCGTTGGTCCGTGATCCGTAACCGTTTTTTCGTCCGTGGGTCTTCCTTGATTTTTGGAGGATCCACGGACATGAAAAAAAAGTCGTTTTGGTGTCCGCCTGGCCGTGCGGAGCCAAACGGATCCATCCTGAATTACAATGCAAGTCAATGGGGACGGATCCGTTTGACGTGGACACAATATAGTGCAATTTCAAACGGATCCGTCCCCATTGACTTTCAATGTAAAGTCAGGAGTCCCTTTTATACCTTCGGATCAGAGTTTTCTCCAATCCGATGGTATATTTTAACTTGAAGCCTCCCCATCACCATGGGAACGCCTCTATGTTAGAATATACTGTCGGATATGAGTTAGATCGTGAAAACTCATATCCGACAGTATATTCTAACACAGAGGCGTTCCCATAGTGATGGGGACGCTTCTAGTTAGAATATACAACGAACTGTGTACATGACTGCCCCCTGCTGCCTGCTTCTACTATTGTACTATTGCTAAGTAACCATGGCAACCAGGACTGCAGTAGCGTCCTGGTTGCCATGGTTACCGATCAAAAACTGGGACTCCGATCGGAACTCTGCTGTGTAATGCACCGAGCTGTTTTGCGAGGATCTCAACTGCGGAATCGTGTTGCATTAACCAGTGCCCAAGACCCAGAAGGAAAGTGAGGTTATAGATCAGGTTCAGTTGTGGATTCCCAGGCGGCTCTCTCAAACAACTGAGCGGAGAGTTAGGGATCCTGACATCATACACCTGTTCCCTGCTCTGAATGTATTATTAGCGGCGAGATGCCATACGCCCTACAGGTGGATGTAGTAATTCATTTTGATGTAGGCAACAGTTATAGTCCATGAATCTTGTTTTCCATAACACACACCTGACTTTCATAAGTTATACAGAGAACAGAGTGCCTTGAATATTATTGCTTAGTTGGAAGGTACTGATAGTCCAGGTTATATTCAGCCACTGAATTCATTATACTTGCGGTTTGGTAGAGTCCTCAGTAGCGTCCCGGATTGCCAGGGAGGTTAGCGGAGTGAGGAATAAGGTTCCCAGGGGTTCCGGGGTCCGGATCCAATGCCTATGAGGGAGGCTTCTGTAGCAGCATGCACGGTGCACACTCCAAATTAGTGGAACACTGTGCATAGCTGCCACAGGGCTTATATGGGGTAGCTCCGCCCAGTGGGAGGAGTTGCTGTGCTGCAGATGGAACCACCCTGCCGATCGTTACAGTACCCCCCTCCCAAGGGAACCCCTCCGGGGTACCCTAGAAGGGGAGGGCCGGTCGGGGAACCTGCGGTGAAACTCCCTTTGCAATTTTGGAGCGTGGACATCATCGGCCTCCTCCCAGGAATCATCTTGGGGACCATAACCCTTCCATCGTATGAGGTACTGGAGTCTCCCCCTCCTCCTTCTGGAATCCAAGAGCTCCTCAACCTCGAACTCTTCATCACCTTGGACAATGACCGGAGGTGACGGGGCAGGGTTCCTGCCCGGGAAAGGGTTAGGACGAAAAGGCTTCAGCAAAGATACGTGAAAGGTGGGGTGTACCTGAAAACGAGGAGGTAGAATGAGTTTCATCGTGTTGGGGTTGACGACCTTCTCGATACGGAATGGTCCCAGGAACTGTTTCCCCAATTTTTTAGAAGGAGTACCCAAGCGGAGGTTTTTGGTGGAGAGCCAGACGGAGTCCCCTGCTTGATATGGGGGACTCGGCCTCCTGCGTCGATCATAATAACATTTTTGTCGATCTCTAGCTCGGATAAGGTTTTCTTTAAGCTCCTTGAGGGTCTTCTGTAATGTGGAGATGTAATCTTCAGTAGCTGGCACGTTAGTAGGGATACTCATCGGAGTGAGAGGAGAAGGGTGAAAACCGTAGTTCGAGAAGAATGGAGAGTGAAGAGTGGAGGCACTTTTGGAATTATTATAAGAGAATTCCGCGAGAGGAAGCAGGCGCTCCCAGTCGTCCTGGAGGTATGAGCAGTGACAGCGAAGGTACTGCTCGAGGCATTGGTTTACTCTCTCAGTTTGTCCGTTTGTCTGCGGGTGGTATGCACTGGACATCCGATGGTCTATCTGGAGTTTCCCACAAAGAGCCTTCCAGAACTTGGAGATGAATTGTGAGCCTCTGTCCGATATCAGTTTAGTAGGCACTCCATGTAGACGGACGATGTTAGTCACAAAAACCTCAGCAGTCTCCTTTGAAGATGGTAATTTTTTCAGGGCCACAAAATGTGCCATTTTTGTTAGTAGATCAACAACAACAAGTACGGTATTATGACCTTGTGAGGGAGGAAGATCAACTATAAAATCCAGTGATACCCACTCCCAGGGTCTAGAGGGTATCGGGAGATTCATTAGTAGGCCGTAAGGTTGCTTACGATCATGTTTGCAGGTGGCACAAATCTCACATGAGGCGACGTAGTCCTCAATTTCCTGTATCATGTTGGGCCACCAGTAATATCTGCGGACTAAATCCACGGTTTTGGAGATGCCCGGATGACCCGACATGGGAGTATCATGGCATAGTTGAATTACTTGTGTTGTAACGTTTGGTGGTATGTATAGATGATTTCTCTTATAATAGAAGCCTTCATCATCCTTACGGAGTCCTGGAGGTAGATCGTTTTCATTTAGGGTTAAGCAGTCCTTGAGTCTTTGTCGTAGAACTACAGTGGCGCTAATTTTTTTTGGTGGAATTACCCACGAAGGGAATTCTGCCCCTGGATGGGGATCATTCAAACGAGAAAGCGCGTCTGCCTTTCCGTTTTTTGAGCCGGGTCTGTATGTGATTTGGAAATCGAAGCGGTCGAAGAAGAAACTCCACCTCACTTGCCGAGAGGATAATGTCTTACCGGTCTTTAGGTATTGGAGGTTGCGGTGGTCTGAGTATATGGTGATTGGGTGTGTCGAGCCTTCCAATATATGTCTCCAATTTTCCAACGCGTTTTTTATTGCCAGAAGTTCCTTTTCCCCTATGGGGTAGTTAACCTCGGCCGGATTGAGTGTCCGGGAGAAAAACCCTACCGGATGTAGGGGCGTCATTAATGATGAACGTTGAGATAAGACAGCTCCTACAGCATGTTGGGAAGCATCCACTTCGAGGACGTACAAGTTGTTAGGGTCAGGTATGGTGAGAATGGGAGCGGATGTAAACCTGTCCTTCAGTAGTTGGAATGCTTCCTGAGCTTCTCCTTTCCATATGAACCTCGTGTGGATGCTTGTAAGTGTGGTGAGCGGTTTTGTAGTTGCAGCGTAATTCTTGATGAATTTCCTGTAGAAATTAGCGAACCCCAAAAACCTTTGAAGTGCCTTTCTGGATCCTGGAGTGGGCCAATTTTGTATACATTCAATCTTTGACTGGTCCATCTGAATCCCCTGGGGGGAGATGATGTAACCCAGGAACGGTAGTGTAGTCGTATCAAATACGCATTTCTCGAATTTTGCGTACAGGCGATGGGCTCTCAAACGTGCTAATACCCAACGCACGTGTCTTCTATGGTCTTGGATGTTGTCTGAATAAACCAATATGTCATCGAGGTAGACAATGACACAAACATCCAGTAGATCTCGAAAAATATCATTTATAAAATTTTGGAATGTTGCAGGTGCATTGCACAGTCCGAACGGCATCACATGGTATTCAAAGAGTCCGTAACGGGTGCGAAAAGCGGTTTTCCACTCGTCTCCTTTTCTGATCCTTATCAAGTTATAAGCTCCTCTAAGGTCCAGTTTGGTATAGACAGTGGCAGTGCTGAGACGTTCAATCAGTTCGTTAATGAGAGGCAGTGGGTACCTGTTCTTTACCGTCACTTTATTTAGGGCTCTATAGTCGATGATAGGACGGAGGCTGGAATCCTTGTTCCGAACAAAGAACATTCCCGATCCTGCGGGTGAAGTAGAGGCCCTAATGAATCCCTTTTTCAGGTTTTCCTCTAGATACTGTTTGAGGTGGTCTAGCTCAGGTTTCGCCAATGGGTAGATTCTCCCCTTAGGTATTTCACTTCCTGGAAGTAGATCTATGGGACAGTCGTATGTCCTGTGAGGCGGAAGCATCTCTGCATTCTTTGAACTGAACACATCGGCGAAATCCTGGTAGTGGTCTGGTACCTGGGTGCCGCCAACCAGTAGTATGGAATTTGTAGGATAACAGGTCTCCTGGCAATACCCCGAATCTAACCGTACCCTTCCTTGGTCCCATAGTAGTGTTGGTCTATGTAGTTTTAACCAAGGTAGTCCTAGTATGATAGGGAATAGAGGGGAGGGTATAATGTCAAAGGACATAAATTCAGTGTGGTTGTTTTCACAGGTCACCATTATAGGTAAGGTTTGGTTTTGAACTGGGCCTGAGGCCGAAGTAGTACCGTCAATAAAACTCACGGACAACGGGGAATTCTTTTTGATCAATGGAATTTTATTTCGCTTAATCAACAGCGTATCGATAAAATTTCCGCAGGATCCTGTATCCACCATTGCGTCAACGGTAAGACGATTTTGGTCCCACTGTAGAGTAAGAGAGGTGTATAAGTAACCCGGGGTTCTGATCTGGGGATCTACGATTTTACATAGAGAGTATCGCTTACCTTCGGACTTCTTCCGTATTACCGGGCAATCTTCTACCCCATGGCCTTCGGAAGAGCAATATAGGCAGAGATTCAGGTTGCGTCTTCTGGTTTTCTCTCTTTCTGTTAGAGGGCCCCTGAGGGCAGCTATCTCCATCTTTTCTTCAGGAGGATGCATCTCGGTTTGTCTACTGGGAGGTAGATATCCATAGGACCGCTCTGCTCTGCGTTCACGGAGCCGCCTGTCGAGGATGGTGACACGTTGCATAAGATCTTCTAGGGTGAGGGGCATGTCACCTCTTGCCAACTCATCCTTCAGTGCTTCGGAAAGGCCGAGACGGAACTGGTTCCTAAGACTGAGATCGTTCCACTCAGTCTCCCGAGCCCACCGCGTATATTCCGCGATAAAATCCTCAACAGGTCGTCTGCCTTGTTTAATGCTCCTGATGGCGGATTCCGCCGTCAGCTGCTTGCTATGGTCTTCATACAAGAGGGCCATGATTGTAAGAAATTGGTGGTAGTTGTCTAGGACGGGGTCCTCCCTCTCCAAGTAAGTATTTGCCCAGGCTCTGGGCTCCCCCCTAAGAAAGGAGATCATAGTGAGGACTTTTATCCGGTCAGTAGGATAGGTCCTAGGACGAAGCTCAAACATTAATTTGGAAGCATTAATGAAATCTCGGAACTGCTTGCGATCGCCTGAGAATAGTTCCGGAGGACTGACCATTGGCTCAGGTCCCTCCCTTGGGGGGTTTGTGTTCTGTGCGACAAGGTCTCGCAATGTCTGGTTCTCTAGTTGCAGGTTCTGAACATCCTCTGAGAGGTTCTCAACCTTTTGTGAGAGGATGACGATGTGTCGTGCTAGTTCCGCTGGATCCATTGAGGTTCCACTAATATGTAATGCACCGAGCTGTTTTGCGAGGATCTCAACTGCGGAATCGTGTTGCATTAACCAGTGCCCAAGACCCAGAAGGAAAGTGAGGTTATAGATCAGGTTCAGTTGTGGATTCCCAGGCGGCTCTCTCAAACAACTGAGCGGAGAGTTAGGGATCCTGACATCATACACCTGTTCCCTGCTCTGAATGTATTATTAGCGGCGAGATGCCATACGCCCTACAGGTGGATGTAGTAATTCATTTTGATGTAGGCAACAGTTATAGTCCATGAATCTTGTTTTCCATAACACACACCTGACTTTCATAAGTTATACAGAGAACAGAGTGCCTTGAATATTATTGCTTAGTTGGAAGGTACTGATAGTCCAGGTTATATTCAGCCACTGAATTCATTATACTTGCGGTTTGGTAGAGTCCTCAGTAGCGTCCCGGATTGCCAGGGAGGTTAGCGGAGTGAGGAATAAGGTTCCCAGGGGTTCCGGGGTCCGGATCCAATGCCTATGAGGGAGGCTTCTGTAGCAGCATGCACGGTGCACACTCCAAATTAGTGGAACACTGTGCATAGCTGCCACAGGGCTTATATGGGGTAGCTCCGCCCAGTGGGAGGAGTTGCTGTGCTGCAGATGGAACCACCCTGCCGATCGTTACATGCTGCCACCAATGATCGGGGGGGGGGGGAGGGGAGGCTGCACACTGGCCACCAATGTTGTTAATGCTATAGAGGGAGGGGGCCGATGGGGGGTGCACACTGTGCCACCAACGAATTATTACAATAGAGGGAGGAAGGGGGGGCCGGGGGGGGCGCACACTGTGCCACCAACGAATTATTACAATATATTGAAGAAGGGGGGGACGGGGGGGCGCACACTGTGCCACCAACGAATTATTACAATAGAGGGAGGAAGGGGGGGCAGGGCGGGGCGCACACTGTGCCACCAACGAATTATTACAATAGAGGGAGGAAGGGGGGCGGCACTGGCCACCAATGAAATTTAAACTGGGGAGAGAGGGGGTCTGCCCCCTGCAGCCTGGCAGCCCCGGATCTCTTATAGGGGGCTATGATACGCACAATTAACCCCTTCAGGTGCGGCACCTGAGGGGTTAATTGTGCGGATTACAGCCCCCTGTAAGAGATCGGGTGCTGCCAGGCAGCAGGGGGCAGTCTAGTACACAGTTTGTAGTGTATTCTAACTAAATGTGTCCCCATCACCATGGGAACGCCTCTGTGTTAGAATATACTGTCGGATATGAGTTTTCACGAAGTGAAAACTTAGATCTGAAAAAGCTTTTATGCAGACGGATCTTCGGATCCGTCTGTATGAAAGTAACCTACGGCCATGGATCACGGACACGGATGCCAATCTTGTGTGCATCCGTATTTTTTCACGGACCCATTGACTTGAATGGGTCCGTGAACCGTTGTCCGTCAAAAAAATAGGACAGGTCTTATTTTTTTGACGGACAGGAAACACGGATCACGGATGCGGCTGCAAAACGGTGCATTTTCCGATTTTTCCACGGACCCATTGAAAGTCAATGAGTCAAACGGCACAACGGCCACGGATGCACACAACGGTCGTGTGTATGAGGCCTAAGACACAGGACAGTGCAAAGAAGGAGAACACGACTGAGCTTCTGGGACACACAGAGAAGATTTCTTTATATTATTCTCGATTTTCATTGTAATATAAGGCAAAAAAGAATGAAAGAAAAGGAAGAAGTTCTGGGATTTTTGATTTTTTTTTTTGTCTGTAGAGTTTTGTTGAGTTGGCACAGATGTCTTCTCTCTATGACTGCAATGTTATTTTATGCACGTTTACACTACAGTTGCACCTATAGCCTTTTTACCACAAAGGATTTGTTTGATTTATTATCTTTTCATGGAATTCTTCATCCTGATGCCCCAGGATTTTAAAAGACGTAAGAACCCGAAGCTTTGTCAGCAGTTTCGCCAGACAGATTGTGATCATGCCATGCCAGATTGTATGAACGGTATAATTAAGAGCCATTAAGCAGTTAAGTGTTCTAAGTGAGTTCTTTAAACTGAACGCTCGATGTCGTTATCTTGTCATTGTCAAATTCTATGTCTATGTCTTCTATTTATCTGTAAATGTATCTTATTGACCTTTACTTCAACTATGGTAAGCTTAAACATTTCTCTAGTGATTATAGGCATAAATTATAATCACACTTGGGAATATATAAGAAAATGCAACAACTTGTAATTACAGATTATTCCTTAGTCTGAGAAGTATAGTTATATAAAGCTGTGCAGCCATCATGAATCTGAAGAATCAATTCTCTTTTGAATATATAACCAAATAAAGGAAGTGCACTGGGACAAAAAATAATAATTTATGGCCTATCCTTAAAGGGGTTGCTCCTGTTCATCCATCTTCATGTCCTGGCTTGTTTACTTCTGGACCTGAGGACATGTCACTGATGCAGTCAGTAACTGGCTGCAGCGGCACTCTGAGGACATGTCACTGGCTGCAGCGGCACTCTGGGGACATGTCACTGGCTGCAGCGGCACTCTGGGGACATGTCACTGGCTGCAGCGGCACTCTGGGGACATGTCACTGGCTGCTGCGGCACTCTGGGGACATGTCACTGATGCAGTCAGTCACTGGCTGCAGCGGCACTCTGAGGACATGTCACTGGCTGCAGCGGCACTCTGGGGACATGTCACTGGCTGCTGCAGCACTCTGGGGACATGTCACTGGCTGCAGCGGCACTCTGGGGACATGTCACTGGCTGTTGCGGCACTCTGGGGACATGTCACTGGCTGTTGCGGCACTCTGGGGACATGTCACTGGCTGCTGCAGCACTCTGGGGACATGTCATTGGCTACTTCGGCACTCTGGGGACATGTCACTGGCTACTGCGGCACTCTGGGGACATGTCACTGGCTGCAGTGACACAATGGGGACACATCACTGGCTGCAGCGGCACTATGTGGACATGTTACTGCTCACAGGTGAACATGTCCTATCCCAGCTGGAAAAAAACAAGCCAAGGCTCAGGAAATGGATGAATGGGAGTCAAGGCACAGGACTTGTGTGGCTGGGAGCAGGTAAGTGTGACTCTTTCACAAAAATCCCTTTAAGCCAGCATATGAGATAGTGGCTGAATGCTTCTTCGGTTGAAAGCCCCAAAAACGAAAGGACTGTGCATGCTAAAATCCAACATGCCCAACCCTTCTTTGCTCTGACATCTACCATCAGAAGAGAGTCAGGAGGCCCCCATGTAGATGGTCTGATCCTGATAATTCACAGTTGGGATATTTGTCAGAATGGTAAACAAGTTCTATCTGAGGAAGACACATTAAGACACTAGTTTTCTAATGGGCTGTTCTCTACAACCGCGCCTACAACCTTTAGGATACACAAGGTGGCAAGGGATATGTTTGGGGGCAGGTGTAACACCCCAGAGTTGTGTTACAACACGCCTCTACCCCGCTACTATCTTCTAAGAGCCTGTATACTGTCATCTGATGTAATTTTTACTATGTCTTCACAACTGTGCATCTAAAACTATGTTAAACACAATTGTTATTGTAATTTTCCAGGTTCACCAGCAGGTGGCAGCAATGCATTGGCCAGGTACATTGGCCTAGTTTAGTATATATAAGCTGGAATGGATTATTCAAGCTTAGCTCCCCCTCTGTGAGTGAATTGGGCTGTTCCCACATCCTGCAGCATGGGTGGAGAAGTCAGTTAGAGTCAGTGTAGCCTCCGCCCTGCTAGGGGAAGGCTGTGTGATAGCGTTCAGGAGTTCCCCTGCATAGGGAAGACAGCAAGGACCAAGTCTCGGTCTGAGACTTGATAAAATTCCCAGTCTGAGCCCTTCAGCCTTAGCTGTATGAAAAGAAGCAGAAAGACACAGACAACCTCCAGAGTTCCAGGAAGAAAGCATCCCCTGAAAAATCGTCTTTGAGTTAAGTCCAGAGACCTAGGAGAAGCCATTCCTCCTCAGCTAGTCTGTCCCCACAAAGCAGAAGGTAAAGAAAAGTGCAGAAGAATAATTCCTGCCACAGTTACAGAGCTACCAAGCAGAAGTCCTATCCTGCAAGCTCCCCACACATCAAGCAGAAGCATTTATTCCTGCCAATGATTGCCAAAACCTGCTGGGACCAGAGACCAAAGCTGTATACTGCTTGGATACAAGTTATCTTCAGTAAAGAAACGTTTGAACTTCACCTAAAGGTCTGAACATCATTTCTGCTGCAAAATTCCTCTATTACTCCTACTATCACTACACTCAAATTTATTGTAAGTGAGCCAGGAGTACAGCCATACCCAGGTAGGAGACACCGTTGACACAATTATCATCATCCTACAGAGACATTATAGGCCATTATACCACTCTGGCATTCCTAAGCTGGGACGTGTGTTATAACACCTTGGAAGGGCCCTGGGGTAGTACCCTGCGCACACTGCAATTTGCGTCACGAACAAATATAGACTATTATCCACCCGTATTCTGGCCCACTGCATAAGTAGCCTCAGCGTACCTATTCCTGGTCACTGCAAAAGTGGCGTCACGAACAGGATCGAATTGTGTGCCTATCCCTGCTACAATAGGATAGGATTGGGTGCCTATCCCTGCTACAACAGGATCGAATTGTGTGCCTATCCCTGCTACAACAGGATCGGATTGTGTGCCTAACCCTACTACAACAGGATCGAATTGTAGGTCTAACAGTACTGCAAGGCCTAGAAACTGTGATAAAACCCTGAAAATTGAAAGCGCTAAACTGTGCACACCAGCACTTCAGGGGTTAATACACCATGTTTTTGTGATGGTGCCGCTTCTTCATGCCCTTTGGAAGAGGGAAAACAAAAGAACGCCCTCTCAGGAGCGCGAAAATGATGACTACGCCCTCTTTGAAGCGGGAAAATTAAAGACTGCCCACCAAGAACTCTGTAATGTGAGTGAGGACTCCTCCCCATGGGCTCCACTCTCACTTCTTGCACTCGTCATGACAGAGGAAGCAAGAAAGATGGCCGCCACCCCGGAAACCAATATGGCCACCGCACTCAAGCCCACTTTCGCGGAGGTGACAACTACGACTGAGAAGGCCCCAGAGTGGACAGCTATATTCGAGCCTTCAACACCTGGCCCAGGGACCAGCGCGACAGCACTGGATCAAGCTGCGACCGTATCCGCAATGACAGCTGCACAGCAGGACGAGGCACTGGAACCGGCCACCCGTCCGCGACCCCAGGTAGTAACCAACCCGTTCCCTGAGGCCCTAGTCCAGCCTGAAGCTGCCCCTACACCGCGCCCAGTGGTCCCGGAACAGGTCACCAGACCCCGAGAGGTCCCCATAGTGATCCCTGAAAGCCCTGCGGCCTCAACTCTACAGGTGGGGCAAATAAATAACAGTACTGACTTTCAGTCCCAGAGTACAGGGATACGTCCTACCCAGGGAGGTCCGTAAGGTGTCCCTTATCACGCTGGTTGGGACGGCGGAGGTGGACGGAGCTCCCACTCCGCTGCCCAGAGAGAGCACTCCTTCCCTGCCGTCACCACCACTGGCGATACCTTTGCCAGAGCCAATACAGCCAGTTCTGAGCCCTTCTGCCCCGGCAGGAGTTCCCAATGTACAGCAGCTCACCGTAGCTTTGACCAGCCTCACTACCCAGACAGTACCAGGAACTGCCACAAGAGGTCAGTGGAGCTCCATCACAGCAGCCAGCCCAAGCTGCAAGATGAAGGAGCGCCTTCTTGTGCTCCTCAACAGTTCCAGCAGTGATGAAGAGGTCACCTGGCAGGATGACCTTGCCTGATGGAAAGCCCGCAGGTGGAGTACATTACAGGACTTGCTAAAGGGAGCAGAAGAACGGAAAAAGATAGAGAGGATGTTTAGTGGAGAAGATGACTTGTCAGAAAGAAGAAAACACATAAAAACATATAAAGAAATTGTGGAGGAAAAAGAGTGCAGAGAAAGGGAATTGTATGAAGCCTCTAAGTCTTCTTCTCAGCCCCCTGCTGAAGACAGCACACCTGATATGACACTATCAGATCTGGCAGCCACTGAACGTGACCTACCTACCACTGAGGAGTCCACTGATACTGCTTCACGCACTCCAAAGCCACCACTGAATCCAGAGCTCTTTGCTATGAAAAACCAAGGGTCTGTCCTTTATTGCTGTCCAGATCCAGAGCTCTTTGCTATGAAAAACCAAGGGTCTGTCCTTTATTGCTGTCCAGAGAACCTTTCACCTACAAGGAAAAGGCCAAGGCCTACAGAGGATCCTCCAGAAGAGGGTGAAGCTGCAGTTCCAAGTCCTGCCACAGAAAGCCACAAGGGGACCGCAGATGAAGTTTCTACTGGAGTTACAGCTGCTCAGAGCACACAGTTTAAAGAAGAACTTTTGCGTTCTCGAATATGGGACCCAGGAGGAAGATTTCCAGACTTTCCTGTGAGGAAAACTACCCACTGTGGCAATTACCCGCTACCTTGTGTGGATTACAATTAACGCTATTGTTTCCCGTGGATTAAAAGTGACTTTTGTTTCCAGAGGATTCCAACTTTAAAGGAATTCAACAAAAAGGACTCAAGTCATATTTGAGCGTATTATTGAATATTGATTGCACTAAAAAATGGATAATGTTTTTGCACTGTTTTTCCAATATGCTTACAGGTTGAGCAACGTTCAAGTACTTATGCCCATTGTATGGATTCTTTTACAGAAATGCCGCAATGTGAATTTATGCACTTTTTGTGAAACTGCACTTAACTTTTGCCTTTAGCCAGATCAGTAGCACCTTACTTCTGTGTGCCTTGCTTTACAGCTCTGTTCTCTTTATACGGACCGCCTCTGCGGACGCTAAATACTAATGGCCTACTCATAGTGCACGAGTAAGGCTACTTTTACATTAGCGTTTTTCTTTTCCGGCATAGAATTCCGTCACAGGTGCTCTATACCAGAAAAGAACTGATCAGGCATAGCCCCATGCATTCTGAATGGAGAGTAATCCATTGAGGATGCATCAGGATGTCTTCAGTTCAGTCGTTTTGACTGATCAGGCAAAAGAGAAAACCGCAGCATGCTACGGTTTTATCTCCGGCGAAAAAAAATGAAGACTTGCCTGAATGCCGGATCCGGCATTTTTTCCCATAGGAATGTATTAATGCCGGATCCGTCCTTCCGTTCTGCGCATGCACAGACTGAAAAAAAGGTGAAAAGAATTAATGCCGGATCCGTTTTGCCGGATGACACCGGAAAGACGGATCGGGCATTTCAATGCATTTTTTCGACTGATCAGGCATTTTTAAGACTGATCAGGATCCTGATCAGTCTTACTAATGCCATCAGTTAGCATACTTTTTGCCTCATCCGGCAGGCAATTCCGGCGACGGAACTGCTTGCCGTATCTCTCTGCCATAAGTGTGAAAGTAGCCTAAGACAAGTGGTAAGTCCCAGGCAGGTCCAGAAACTACAAGGGTAACCCCGCTGCTTCGGGAATGGCTAGGGGAATAATATACCCCTCCTGCCTGTTTGTTGTACGTGCCTGCCAGGGTTGGTAAGTGGACTACTACATCATCCTGGTGTATCTTCCAGGAGTTCCAATGGATTACTATACCCTCCTCCTGTGACGGCCAGAAGCGTTTGAAGAAGCTCATTGCCTTCCTCTTCTGTGCCTTTGCCTAAGGCGTAGACCACCGCCTTAGAGCCATTTTAGCTACCCATAGTCACCATAGTGATCGTGCTATAAGCCTTTAATTTTTACTTTGGTGTAGGGAAGGGAATACAGGATAAAGCCACCCTTCCATTTGCAGGCATTTCATTACACAATGGTGGGACTACAGATAAAGGACACCCCCCGTGCTTTCTTTGGTATCGGTGGACAATACTTCAAAGTCAGTCAGTAGTGATTGTTTAGTGAAAACCTTTGGTTCACTGGGTATACCAAGAGGGAAACTGTTAATTAGGACACCCTACTCATGCGGGCAGGAACCTTAGGGTAGCCTTTTTATGTTTGTCTTTGTATGTCTTTATATGTACTTCATGCAGCACTTTGTACTAATTTGGGTACCCCAGAGCTTAATCCTCTTATCCTAAACATAAGCCGAGGGCGGCTTAACTCAAAGTAAGGGGGAATTTAACACCCCAGAGTTGTGTTACTACACGCCTCTACCCCGCTACTATTTTCTAAGAGCCTGTATACTGTCATCTGATATGATTTTTATTATGTCTTCACAACTGTTCATCTAAACTATGTTAAACACAATTTTTATTGTAATTTTCCAGGTTCACCAGCAAGTCCTAGTTTAGTATATCTAAGCTGGAATGGATTATCCCAGCTTAGCCCCCCTCCCCCTCTGTGAGTGAAGTGGGCTGTTCCCACATCCTGCAGCATAGATGGAGAAGGAAGTTAGAGTCAGTGTAGCCCACCCCGTGCTAGGGAAAGGCTGTGTGATAGCATTCAGGAGTTCCCCTGCATAGGGAAGACAGCGAGGACCAAGTCTCGGTCTGAGACTTGATAAAATTCCCAGTCTGAGCACTTCAGCTTCAGCTGGATGAAAAGAAGCAGAAAGCCACAGACAACCTCCAGAGTTCCAGGAAGAAAGCATCCCCTGAGAAATCATCTGTGAGTTAAAGGGACTCTGTCACCAGTTTCTAACCCCCCCTTTTATAACTATGGTTCTCTCCATGGTCCCCTTCTCATTACAAAGCTGTTGTTATAAGTTAAATCCGCCGTGTAGTTTTCATAAAAATCGCTTTTATCTAACCTGTCAATCTTCAGGATAAGGTGCCCAGGGCGTTTCTGATGGTCTGAATCTGCCGCTCTTCGCCGCCGCCGTTGGTGCCCAGCTCCTCCCATGATCCTTTCAGCGCCACCTCGATGTAATGCAATCCGCCTCCGGCTCTCCTCAGTGCCCCCTCCTCCTTTGCAAAGATCTCGCGCGTGCGCACAGGCCTGTGCCTGATGCGCCCGTGCGGACGTTTAGATTCTGCCTCGTGGAGCGAAGTGCGCATTCGCGCGCGTTCGCGCATGTTCGCGCGCGTGCGCGCGCGTTCGCGCATGTTCGCGCGTTCGCGCATGTTCGCGCGTGCGCGCGCATGCGCACTTCGCTCAACGAGGCAGAATCTAAACGTCCGCACGGGCGCATCAGGCACAGGCCTGTGCGCACGCGCGAGATCTTTGCAAAGGAGGAGGGGGCACTGAGGAGAGCCGGAGGCGGATTGCATTACATCGAGGTGGCGCTGAAAGGATCATGGGAGGAGCTGGGCACCAACGGCGGCGGCGAAGAGCGGCAGATTCAGACCATCAGAAACGCCCTGGGCACCTTATCCTGAAGATTGACAGGTTAGATAAAAGCGATTTTTATGAAAACTACACGGCGGATTTAACTTATAACAACAGCTTTGTAATGAGAAGGGGACCATGGAGAGAACCATAGTTATAAAAGGGGGGGTTAGAAACTGGTGACAGAGTCCCTTTAAGTCCAGAGACCTAGGAGAAGCCATTCCTCCTCAGCTAGTCTGTCCCCACAAAGCAGAGGGTAAAGAAAAGTGCAGAAGAATAATTCCTGCCACAGTTACAGAGCTACCAAGCAGAAGTCCTATCCTGCAAGCTCCCCACACATCAAGCAGAAGCATTTATTCCTGCCAGTGATTGCCAAAACCTGCTGGGACCAGAGACCAAAGCTGCATACCGCTTGGATACAAGTTATCTTCAGTAAAGAAACGTTTGAACTTCACCTAAAGGTCTGGACATAATTTATGCTGCAAAATTCCTCTATTACTCCTACTATCACTACACTCAAATTTATTGTAAGTGAGCCAGGAGTCCAGCCGTACCCAGGTAGGAGACACCGTTGACACAATTATCATCATCCTACAGAGACATTATAGGCCATTATACCACTCTGGCATTCCTAAGCTGTGACGTGCATTATAACACTTGGAAGGGCCCTGGGGTAGTACCCTGCGCACGCTGCAATTGGCGTCACAAATATAGACTATTATCCACCCATATTCTAGCCCACTGCATAAGTGGTGTCAGCGTACCTGTTCCTGGTCACTGCACAGGTAAGGAGTCACAAGCTCCTTGGGCAACAGGGGGAGACAATATAGTAGGTGGCATAGGTACTATACAGGAATGCAAAAAGTGGCAGGCAGACACAGTCTCCCTACCTAAACCGGCTTATTTAGGTCCCAATACAGACTGTGCTGTACCCACTGCTGACTGGCAGGGCATGACCGGCACTATTTGCCTCTTCCTTTTGACCCAAAGCACCAGCACCACTTTAGCTGCCATGATGGCGGCCTTGGTTATACTACATTCACACAAGTTTATAGGCTTACATGCTGCTTTTATTATCATACGAAAGTGCAGTAACTTGGGTTGATACATGGAAAAACCATAATATTTCACATCTGCCAAAAATAGGGTGAGGAACAGAAAAGCAAGAGCATCATTTTTTTTTAACATGGAAAACAAATGGCATACAACCACAGGATCAGATCTAATCAGACCCTCGAAGGCCGGTCCCTTTTATCTGTGTTACCCTGAGACTAGCTGTCTCTGTTAAGTGCATTTTCATTTCTTTTGCCAGGCAGACACGATGGGACTTATTTAGAGACTGTATGTAATTCTATTTTAAACGTCTTTTTTTGCTGCTGATGAAGCATGTAACACAGTGAACTACTCTACAAAGCCGTGCAGCTGCTACGTGGCTAATGTGTAAAACACAGAATGAAAACATTTTTATTTCCATCACTAATGCTATACTGCTTAGTACATGAGCCTTATGGGTTTAAAAGGAGAATGCGATCAGAAAGGGTGTCCTAGGAGAATAACTCAGCCTTCCAGACATGGAAATACCCACCTAAATGCTTCATGAATTCCCCTGTTAATGGGGTTAGAAAAGGGGTCCTAATTTCTTTTTGAAATAGCGCCACTCTTGTCCATGAATTGTGTCTGGTATTACAGCTCAGCGCTATTAATGTGAATGGGAAAGGAAGCTGCCATTACCCTGCACTGCCGCTACAATGTAAAGAGCAACCAGGGACGCAGCACTCACACAAGCCTCACAACCCCTTCAAACAGCTGACCGTTGGGGGTATCTGGAATAAGGCTACTTTCACACTTGCGTTTTTCTTTTCCGGCATAGAGTTCCGTCACAGGGGCTCTATACCGGAAAAGAACTGATCAGTTTTATCCCCATGCATTCTGAATGGAGAGTAATCCGTTCAGGATGCATCAGGATGTCTTCAGTTCAGTCGT
This sequence comes from Bufo gargarizans, assembly GCF_014858855.1. NCBI lineage: Eukaryota > Metazoa > Chordata > Amphibia > Anura > Bufonidae > Bufo > Bufo gargarizans. Next base: position 53,351,832 of record NC_058082.1, on the reverse strand, counting down.
TTTGACTGATCAGGCAAAAGATTAAACCGTAGCATGCTACGGTTTTATCTCCGGCGAAAAATACTGAAGACATGCCTGAACGCCGGAACCGGAATTCTTTCCCATAGGAATGTATTAGTGCCGGATCCGGCATTCAAAATACCGGAATGCCGGATCCGTCCTTCCAGCCTGCGCATGCGCAGACCGGTAAAAATGTGAAAAAATATACAAGACGGATCCGTCTGTCCGCATGACAAGTCGAGAGACGGATTCGTCCTTGCAATGCATTTGTAAGACGGATCCGTATCCAGATCCATCTCACAAATGCTTTCAGTCAGCGGCAGATCGGCGGATCCAGCGGGCAGTTCCGACGACGGAACTGCCTGCCGGATCACACTGCCGCAAGTGTGAAAGTAGCCTAAGACCCTCACCAATCTCAAATGGATGACCCATTCTGAGCATAGGTCATCAATATTATTAAGTACATATATACTGTATATATATATATTTCTCTTTAATATGAATTTTGGAGTATAGCTATAAAAACGTGTCAGGCTACTAATCGGTGTTTCAGTTGGGTTGAGGTCAGGGCTGGGTGCACCAAACTTCCTCTGCACTAAAACTTATCATACATTGGGGGAATTTACTAAAGGCACCAGAATTTTTTTTTTACAATTTTTGACACCACTGTCTTTACTTTTTGGGTCTAGCCAGAGGGTGCATGGCCTCCCATGTCCCCACAGATTTACTACAATTTATGCCAGAAATGGTGGTCAATTGTAGCTCAAATGGACAGCAGCTCATAGCTGGCATAGATTTCATTTTCTGGTGCTGTCAGAAGATGTACCAAATGTATAAAATTTGGCAGCTCTTACCTCAGAGCAGTTTTTATTAAGACTGGCTTATGAAACGTCAGTCTTAAATGGTTTTTCTGGGAGTTTTATATTGATGGCCTATCCTTAGAATAACTGATAATATAAGGCTACTTTCACACTTGCGTTTGGGGTTCCGCTTGTGAGATCCGTTTGAAGGCTCTCACAAGCGGCCCCAAACGGATCAGTGCATTCAGAATGCATCAGTTTGGCTCCGTTCCGCCTCCGCTTCCGCTCAGGAGACTGACACCCAAACGCTGCTTGCATCGTTTTGGTGTCCGCCTGGCCGTGCGGAGCCAAACGGATCCGTCCTGACTTACAATGCAAGTCAATGGGGACGGATCCGTTTGACGTGGACACAATATGGTGCAATTGCAAATGGATCCGTCCCCCATTGACTTTCAATATAAAGTCAGGAGTCCCTATTAATTAATATACCATCGGATCAGAGTTTTCTCCGATCCGATGGTATATTTTAACTTGAAGCGTCCCCATCACCATGGGAACGCTTCTATGTTAGAATATACCATCGGATTTGAGTTAGATCGTGAAAACTCAGAACCGACAGTATATTCTAACACAGAGGCATTCCCATAGTGATGGGGGCGCTTCAAGTTAGAATATACTAAAAACTGTACATAACTGCCCCCTGCTGCCTGGCATCACCCGATCTCCTGCACCTGAGGGGTTAATTGTGCGGATCTTAGCCCCCTGATTGGGTGCTGCCAGGCAGCAGGGGCCAGACCCCCTCCCTCCCCAGTATTAACATTGGTGGCCAGTGCGATGCGCCGCACAGACCTGTCACTTACCAGTAGGAGGAGCGCCGGCTGGCCACAGACAGCGCAGGTAAGTATAAGCTTAAGTAACCATGGCAGCCAGGACTGCAGTAGCGTCCTTGCTGCCATGGTAACCGATCGGAGCCCCAGCGATAACTGGGACTCCGATCGGAAATGCCGCTCCGCTGCCACCAATGATGGGGGGGAGGGGGGTTGTTCTGTGGCCACTGCCACCAATGCTTTTAATACTGGGGAGGGAGGGGGGGCCGCACTGGCCACCAATGCTAATACTGGGGAGGGAGGGAGAGAGGGGGGGCCGCACTAGCCACCAATGCTAATACTGGGGAGGGAAGGAGGGTGGCAGCACTGGCCACTAATGCTAATACTGGGGGGGGACTGCACTGGCCACCAATGCTAATACTGGGGAGGGAGGGGGGTCTGGCCCCTGCTGCCTGGCAGCACCCGATCAGGGGGCTGAGATCCGCACAATTAACCCCTCAGGTGGTTAATTGTGCGGATCACAGCCCCCTGTAAGAGATCGGGTGGTGCCAGGCAGCAGGGGGCAGTTATGAAAACTGTTCTTAGTATATTCTAACTTGAAGCGTCCCCATCACCATGGGAATGCCTCTGTGTTAGAATATACTGTCGGATCTGAGTTTTCACGATCTTGAAAACTCAGATCTAAAAAGCTGTTATGCAGACGGATCCGTTCTGAATGGATACCATCGTTTGTATTATTGGTGAGGATCCGTCTGTGGAGATACCAGACGGATCCGCACCGAACGCAAGTGTGAAAGTAGTTTAACAGGCTACTACTAGTTTAACAGACAAATGTAATACAAATAGACCCACATTCCACATACATATTTAATGAAGAAGGACAAAGCTATGTGACAATGGTCTACTAGAATAATATGAATGCAAAATTAAAAATTATTAAATATACAAACCCACGTAACAGTAGATAGGCTTTATACATTGAAAAGAAAATGGGCTGCCTTGGAATATCATGCTTATTTTTTCCTCCTATGCAAGAGGGGTTACTGTTTATATTCATGGAGGGATGGAATTTCGACCAGTAGATAACATGATTGATAAAGAAGGGAGATTTGTCTTCCTGCACGGGTTTTGGAAAGGGCAGGAGATGATATTGGCGTTTATTTATATCCTTCTACCATATAAATCAACTGTCTTTTCCCTATTATCGAAATACCTAGCCACAAAAAATCAATGCCCATTATTAGTAGCCGGAGATTTTAATGCCGTTAATGCCTGACCCTGAGTTGGATCGCTTCTCTGTCTCTTCTGGACAGAGTCGGTCTGGATCTCCTTTGAGTAGTATTTGCCAGGAGCTGGCGCTGGTTGATGTCTGGCGCCACCTCTATGGCAATAAAAAAATCTTCTCTTGCTTTAGTCAGTCTTACGGGTCTATGTCCCGTATTGATCTGGCTTTTGCAAGCCGTGATTTAAGTCATCAGGTCGTGAGAATGAAGTATGAACCGCATGAAATCTCGGACCATTCTCCAGTTCTGATCTCATTCAGAGAGATAGACCAACCACCACCAGGCAGAACCTTCAAATTGAACCCGCACTGGCTGGATGTGATAGGGGAGCAGGACCGAATTGACCAGGATATACAGGAATTCTGGGGCTTTAATGTAGGCTCGACACATTCATTATGTGTGGGATGCATTTAAGGCCCATATAAGGGGCTTATATTTTACTAAGATCAACCGTTATAGATTTGAACTCTGCCAGAGGGAACAATTTTTAACAGAGACAATTAGGAGATTACAGGGTGTTTTAGTTACTCACCATAATGAGCAATGTATAACTCAGTTAAAAGAGGCCAACTTACAGCTCAAGATACTTCTGTATAGCAAAGCTCAACATAAGCTCCTTTTCCAAGGTCAAAATCGCTTTTGTGAATCGGGTAAAACAGGCAAGTTCTTGGCACGATTGGTCTCTAACCAAAGAGAGGTCACTACTATAAGCGAGATAAGGAATTCAAAAGGCAATAGGGTGAGGTACCCCGGAGATGATTAGGGAGGAATTTGTGAAATACTTCTCTGCGCTTTACCAGTCTGACCCTATGCCTAGACGGGATGATATGGAGCAATACCTACAATTACTGGGGCTTCCCCAGTTAGACGTAAAGGATAGGGAAATGTTGGATCGTCCTATTGGGCTAGAGGACCTACGATCGATACTCCCACTCTTGAAATATGGTTCTTCCCCTGGCCCTGATGGTTTGCCGTTTGAACTCTATAGGTATCATGCTAAATCGCTTTTCCCAATCTTTTTGCAGGTCTTGAATGAATCCTGTGTATCTGGCTCTTTGCCTCCATCATTCAGAGGTGGTCAGGCAGTGATTACCTTGGTATTGAAAAAGGGTAAAGATAGATGCGATATGGGATCTTATAGACCCATATCGCTCTTAAATACAGATTACAAAATTTTTGCAAAAATGTTGTCAAACCGTTTGAAAAGGGTCATCGCCTCTCTGGTGCATTCCAATCAGACAGGATTCATTCCAGGCCGGCAAATACAGATGAGCCTCTATAGGGTGTATTTGAATCTTTCTGTTGGGGGTAGTATGGACCACTCCATCCTGTCCTTAGATGCTGCAAAGGCGTTTGACAGGATGGAGTGGCCTTTCTTGTGGTCCACTATGTCTCATTTTGTGCTGGGGATGGTATTTATAGAGATGACCCAAATGTTATATGAACAGCCGTCAGCACGTATTAGTATTAATGGTATTGGTTCTTCCTCCATTACGATGAGGCGGGGGATGAGACAGGGAGGTCCTCTTGCTCCCCCTCTTTTTGCTTTATTTATTGAACCATTGGCCTGTAAGATCCGTTTAGATAACCACATAGACGGCTTTGGGGTGGCGGGAGTGAGCGATAAAATAAGTCTCGATGCCGATGATGTTATTTTGTTTCTGGATCAGGGATGGAAAATCCTCCCCTACGTGATGGCAGTAATAGAGGACTTTGGTAAACTATCGGGTTATCGGATTAATTGGACTAAGTCATCGCTCCTCGCGCTGAACCGCAGGGCCGTAGATGAGGGGAGTGGAGTCCGGGTCTTGGCCCCCAATGAAACCTTGGATTACTTGGGGGTGAAGATTGGGGTTCCCATTAATAGGTTTTATGAGCTTAATCTGGCCCCGGTGCTGAATAAAGTTAAGTGTAAAATATGCGCTTGGCAGAAATTGATATTGGCTCAGACGGATCGAATAGCGCTGGTCAAAATTATTATTTTGCCCATGGTGATGTACCCGATGTGTGCCTCCCCTGTTTGGATCGATGATATTTTCTTCCACAGGTTGGAGTCACTAATTAATGATCTAATATGGGGAAGGAAGAGGGTGAGGATTAAACAGAGTTATTTATGGTTGTCAGACTTAGATGGTGGATTATCACTACCGTTTGTTAGAGGTTATTATTTATGTGCACAGGTTCAACGTTGTTGTAAATTTTAAGAGAGTATATTAGCACAATATTTGTCGCACGTTATGGAAAAACCAATTGATAATATTTTTACATGTTTGGAATTGGGTTATTTGGGAGAGAGGAAGTCCCTGTTGATTCCTTGGACTCTACAGAGGGTCTGGAATAAGCTTAAGAGGATTCTGAAAGTTTCCTACCCTTTTGCTTTTACCCCTCTGTGGGAGAACAGGAATCTGGTGGAATTCTTCAAAATCACAGATTTCGATATTGGATATGTAGGGGGGTTGTTAATGTGTGTCACCTTTTTGCTTTTGGACACTTTAAACCTTTTTCGGATCATAAACCCGTAGCTAGCACAGCATTAGATGGATTTATGTATGCACGCTTAAAACACGTTTATGAGGCTTCCAAGAACAATGGGTATATTTTTCCACGAGAGAATGTATTTTTTGATTATTGTCATAACCAGATAGATCAGAGGTTTAAGATAGCCAGTTTATATAGTAAACTTCGAACGGCACTGGCAACTGTAACTCTATTTAAAAGCCCAAAGAAATGGGAGCAAGAGTTGCATTGTCAACCATTACAATGTATCTAGTATCTATAGGAATGTAAGAAAGGCCACAATCTCTAATGCTCACAGATTAATACAATTTAAGATCTTGCATCGGTTGTACTACACCCCAAAAATTCAAGCGAAATTCCCCCAAAATAAAGGCCGAGACTGCGGCTGCCCTAAATGTGGTGTGAACATAGGTTTAGTTGTTATATTATTGGTGAATTTACAGCTATATTTATAATCTCTGTAGGTTCTTGTGTTATGTGATAGGGCAGTCTGCTATTGTTTTATAGTAACTATCCTGTGTTGGCTGTTTTTTCTATCACAATATGTGTTGTTTTTATATAGAGAAGAAAATGAAAATAAATTGATATTAAAAAAAAAATATATATATATATATATATATATATATATATATTAAAATACAAACAATAATACAAAAAGCAACATACAGAGGATCTAAAGAATAAAAACGCCGTAAAGGAACTCTTCAGAACTGGCCCCTTTATTTTCACTATTTTAGTCATTCTTTTGGACATTAGTGCTTTGGTATTTGACTGCACATTGATGTTTTTGGCCACTAGAGATTTATTTAACAGATTTATGTATGTATTGCGCTCATTTGCTGCATGGGGCCAGTCTGCCGGTGGGTCACTTATTATGGTGAAAGCCCTGGCTTTTCTGTTTGTTGCCTTTTAAGTGTTTTTTTTATCTTTAGGTCCTCGGTCCTCTGTATGTTGTTTTTTTTTTTATTTTTACATATTTAACATTTTTTTGGGCTTGCATTTATGTAATTTTGGTTTTCCATTATCCTATCCTTAGAATAAGTAATTATCATTGATTGGCAGTAGTCTGACTCCTAGCACCCCACGAATCAGCTGTTCTTCACTACAAAGAGCTTCATAGTTCTAATACTAAAATTACTGAAGAGGGTAATTAATGATCATGGGGGTGCCAGGATATTGGTGACCTATCCTGGATGTAGGCCATAAATATAAATGTACCCAAAAATCTCTTGAATCTTGAATACATCACCCCCACACACACACACACACACACACACACACCTTCCAGTGTATTGACTTTGCTTTGTGCACAGGGACATAGTCACAAAGTTGGAAGCATACAATTGTGTAAAATGTATTTTCTTGCTGTAGTAGTAAATGAACACTAACTTTTCACACAACTTTGCATAAATCAATCGAACAAATGACCACAAGAAACTTTAGACCATGATTTGTCAGTGAGAAAAATGCCTTTTACCCATCCAGGACTGATCACCTCTGCAGGAGGATCATATTACACATGTCAATGCAAGTATATGGAAGGGGAAGGGAGCAGGAGCTGATGAGACAGGCACAGGCAAAGAACGACTGCATAGCTACATAGGAAGGTTATAGTTCAGCAAAAGTGCTTAATTCACACAAATACAGGTCAGTACTTCTCCGTAATGGCCTTTTGGAGTGTCTGTGAGACAGGAAGGAGATTCTCCTCTACTTTCTGTGTATGCAGTGGATGGCAGCTAGCCTCTACCTACCATGTCTGAGAGAACTGCAAACTAGATATTCACTATGCATGGGGGACTAGCTGAAAACTGCCAGATATATAATGGCCAGAAATAGTGTTATTCGTCATGTACACTGATTGTGCTATTGATTTATGCAAAGTTTCTTGAAAGGTTAGTGGCACTTTAACAGTACCCTTTACTGGCAACCATGCTCAGAAGCATCCCTACACTAAAAAGTCTACCTGCACACCAGGAAACTTACCTTGCTTACCTCTTGTTGAATTTGGTGTGGTCTGCAGCATAAGCAGCTGATCTATAAAGAGAAAAAATTTACCAAGGTACATCACATGATGATCTTACAGCTTTGTGATGATTTAGTTTTTACTGGAGGTATGTTTTCACCAAATCATGGTCAGGTCATTTTACCCCCTTCCTGGCCAAACACAATTTAGTTTTCTTTAATACAAGTGGGTTTTAGCAATAGGAACTATTCGTTAAATTCTGTGTTATACTTGGAGGGATATATAAATTTTACAGGTAAAATGCATCAAAAGCAAATAGGGAGTATGTTAATTAAATGGACTTTGACTGGACAAAGTTGATAAATCACTGTCGACAGTGTAAAAAATTGCCTTTTTAAATTAATTCAGGTTAATCTCCTTGATCATTTATCTTAAAATGACTACAGCAAGAGTATTCAGAGCATATTTTAATCTCACGTCATAAACTTAAACTCCTTGCAAATGATGAATGTCCAGCAACTCCCACTTAACACAGAAAAAAAATGAAAAATAACCAAAATTTGTGTTCCACTATTTGTATCCAAATGTAAGAAAACATGAAACAGGGAATAAATTACTTAACATATGCTTTGAATCTATAGCATCTAAAACTAGATGGAAAAGTATCAACTCACTAACTTGACCTCCCAATAGGTAAAGTGAGGACGAGCTAATTTGGCATAAATGTTTGGGAAAAAACAAAAATTATTAATCCTAATCTTGCCAAAGATATGTTGCTCATTTTTCTGCCCCATATCTGTTCTCTTAACCAAGACAGCTGTAGATATAATGGTGCAACAAATGACATGTGTTTTGCATAAATCCGCTCCCAGATCTATCACATAGGTATGATGTTGCTTGGCTGATATATACTGAACTATAGTACATAAGACTATATCTAAAGGCTAGTATGCTAAAATACAGCCACCTACCCCAAGATGAATGCTGTTGGAGCTGTCAGGCTCATTTAAAGAATTCTTGCTGTTTCATGTGACTTTACGAATAAACATGCTTGTGTGTACATGAGGAATAACACTATATCCGTATATTATATGACTGTTGTATTATTCGTTTTTCACCAGCTATTGCTCGTTGCAGGCACGGGGGTCATGTACTAATGTTCTACACAAGTATTTTGGCATACAAAAGTTGCACATTGTGTCACAATTGCCGTTTTGCAGCTAAATGTGCAACTTTTATCTATTTCCAACACCCTAGTCACTTTTCCAAAAAATTGGGTGGGATGTGGGGCAGAGGAGGCGTGGCCCAAATAATTTACCAATACCCGGCGGACATTACACCAGGAATCTACTCCAGTTACAGGGGTGTCCCTCTTAATAAATTGGTCTGATCTTCAACCAGCAAGGTTTTTGCTAAGACAAGCATGTGAAACACTGGTCTTTAGTAAATGAGCTCCATTATTTCTAATTGTCAGTTTTCCCTGATCTTAGGTCTTGGAGGAGTGGAGACTAGCTGCTATGATATTTCCCATGCACAGTGCACAAAGAAGAAGAGATCCCGTTCCGCTATCAGGAATAAATCCTGTTCCCCAGCAGTACTGAGCAGTGTAGCTGTGAATCTATCATTGAATGAGATAGAAAACTTACTAGAGCCAGCAGGCTATCGCTTTGTGTGTCTGTGCCTCTGTCTCCCTGCAGCAGCTCATTCCTCCTCCTTTCTCTATATAATTCTATGGGCAGCACGTAATAATCTGTCATCTCTTTGCAGACTGATGTTAGCAGTGAATTGAGGTTGAATGATTAGTGCAAGAGGCAGGAGAAGAAGTGGAGAAAGAGGTATTTTTTAGAGATGAGCAAAGTTTTGAAAAATTATATTTAGCAACTTTGCCGAAGTTAGCCCAAAAATTTGATTTGTTACTAATTAAATTGTCCTGAATTGCTATAAATCAGGTATACCTAGCCCACTCTGTTTTAGGGTACGGCCACACGGAGAAGGTTGCAGCAATGCTGCGGTAGGGAACCGCACGGCCAATAAGTCCGCAGACCACACTGTATGGTCCTTCTTCCTTGTTAATGGCCACACAGCACCTTTAAACAGGAGCTGTTGCTGTTATGGGGTTTGGTTGGTTAGGTTGGGGGGACCATATGCATAGTAATGCTGTTCTTGCCTGCAAACTTCTGCATTTTATTTGGAATACCCACTTCTCTCTCCTCCGTGCTCTCCTGCCCTACAGGTAGGAGCCCTTCTTCTGCCATCTGCTTTTCTTTTTTTTTTCCACATTATCTAATATCAATGAGAATATGTCATCAGGAACATCCAGCTCCTCCTCTCTCTGCATCTTGCTGACTTTTCTAGGACATGGATACTTTGAAGGACCATTTAGAAGAAGTAAAGCCAGCAAACGATCAGGATGGTCATCACTAAGACCTGGCCTCCCTGGGGTGCAGACTGGATGGTATTGGTTGGTACAATGGCACTGGACTAATAAAGGCTTCCATCTTATTGGTATTGAATTACTTTCATGGCTGATGTAGGAATAAGTAAATGTAGGAATAAATAAATAACACAATACAGTATAGGTCTCTCTGCACTCTCCCTGCAGTCTCCCTGCACTCTACATGCACTCCCCTTGCCCTCTCCCTGCTTTCTCCCTGCAGTATCCCTGCACTCTCCCTTTTCAATATTCTTCTATTAATCATTTATAGCAAGAGTGTCCCTCGTGCATAATTGGTCTCCCTATGCTCATCTCACAGGACATTTTCGGCGACTGCACAGGATGAGGGTTTTATAGGGCTGTGACATCACAGGGGATGGCATTCTGCGGATTGACTGGCTGCACTGGTGTATACAGGTAATGACAATACTGAAGCCAAATGAGCATGTTCTCCAGAATGCTAATTAAAAAGGTATAGTGCTAGTACTGCTTTAACATATTTATGCAGTATATTCCCCACTGTTAAAGAAGTGCAATACAGCTGGGTGTTTGCGCCTGCATTATGGCCTGGTCACACCCAACAGTGATGGCCAGTTCGCAGTGTTTGCCAGTGAACACATGCGGGCTGCCATCTTGACTTAGAAGTCCGGCGATGCACAGGTAAGCCCTTACCTGTGCCTGTGCCTGTGCCGGGAGACGGTCTGAAACAAATGCGGTCAGCAGGAGCAGGCAGTTCCGAGAACAGCCCGATGAAGGCCCCCGGTGTCTGTTCTCGGAACTGCCTGCTCCCGGTGACCGCATTTGATTTCAGACCGGCTCGCAGCCGCGGCACAGGCACAGGGCTTACCTGTGCATCGCCGGACTTGTGAGTCAAGATGGCAGCCCGCATGTATTCACTGGAGAACACTGCGAACTGGCCATCACTGACACCCAATGTCAAATGACCAAAACTAACATCTTCATAAATGCATTTATATTACACTATATTGCTTGTCATACAAAGTGGAGGTTAGGATGTGACAACCAGGGAATTAAGTGTGAGATTTTCAGATCTGATTCATTTATTTCATTAACATGTCATTTAGATGTAAGAGGAGACATACTTCAATATAGAAAGTCATTGGCCTAGATTTACTAATCCTGTAGATGGCGTAAGCTTAGACCGGCTGTGCAGACCTGCACCAGGTATTTCACAGAGGCTCACACTGGATAATAAATAGGGTGCAGCGATAAACACTTTTCTCTGACTCTATACCAGCTTGAAACATATTTTTACGCCAGGATTGTGGTGTCATTTTGCCGCAAAATGGTGGAATACTAGGCACCACTCCTTTTTTGCCAAGCTCAACCACTTTCCACTAAGGCTACTTTCACACTCGCGTTTTGTGCAGATCCGTCATGGATCTGCACCAACGCATCCATTCAGATAATACAACCGCATGCATCCTTTCAGAACGGATCAGTTTGTATTATCTTTAGCATCCATCTTGAACACCATTAAAAGTCAATGATTGATCCGCAAAAAAAGCTAGTGTGAAAGTAGCCTCTTTCATATGAATAGTTCTTATACTCATGAGCTTTTATTCAGTATTCTTAATGCTATAGTTTTTCAGCATTCTTAGCACACATCACTTAGCGGGATGGGCTGTGATCTCATTCTACATGTCTGGTGTTTTGTTTTGAGCATGATTGTTATTTTGCAAAGTAAGATACAGTATATGGAGACCTAAAGTCTGGTATCTCCAAAGTGGAAACAATCAAACCATTCAATGTCTCAAAAAAACACTTCCTCTGTATCTAAATTAGGCCGTCTTCTCTCACAGATGAATTCTCACTTTTGCATTATTAAAGCAACCAGGAAATATTTGTTTGCATTTTGGCAGATTTTTTATTTTTATTTTTTAATCCCAAAACCAGTTCTCCAGCTGTGATTTTCCCATTTCACAGACTTAGGCCTCATGCACACGACCGTTGTGTGCATCCGTGGCCGTTGTGCCATTTTTCTTTTTTTTTCGCGGACCCATTGACTTTCAATGGGTCCATGGAAAAATCGGAAAATGCAACGTTTTGCAGCCGAGGCCGTGATCCGTGTATCCTGTTCGTCAAAAAAATATGACCTGTCCTATTTTTTTGACTGACAATGGTTCACGGACCCATTCAAGTCAATGGGTCCGTGAAAGAACACGGAAGCACACAAGATTGGCATCCGTGTCCGTGATCCGTGGCCGTAGGTTACTTTCATACAGACGGATCCGAAGATCCGTCTGCATAAAAGCTTTTTCAGATCTAAGTTTTTACTTCGTGAAAACTCATTTCCGACAGTACATGGTGATGGGACGATTCTAGTTAGAATACACTACAAACTGTGTACAAGACTGCCCCCTGCTGCCTGGCAGCACCCGATCTCTTACAGGGGGCCGTGATCAGCACAATTAACCCCTTCAGGTGCGGCACCTGAAGGGGTTAATTCTACTATCATATCCCCCTGTAAGAGATCAGGGCTGTCAGGCAGCAGGGGGCAGACCCCCCCCCTTCCTCCCTCTATTGTAATAATTATTCGTTGGTGGCACAGTGTGCGCCCCCCATCCCCCCCCCCCGTCCTCCCTGTATTGTAATAATTATTCGTTGGTGGCACAGTGTGCGCCCCCCATCAGCCCCCCTCCCTCTATAGCATTAACAACATTGGTGGCCAGTGTGCGGCTTCCCCCCCCCCATCATTGGTGGCAGCGGGGCTCCGATCGGTAACCATGGCAACCAGCACTGGCCACCAATGATATTCAAACTGGGGATGGGGGGGGTCTGCCCCCTGCTGCCTGGCAGCCCTGATCTCTTACAGGGGGATATGATAGTACAATTAACCCCTTCAGGTGCGGCACCTGAGGGGTTAATTGTGCTGATCACGGCCCCCTGTAAGAGATCGGGTGCTGCCAGGCAGCAGGGGGCAGTCATGTACACAGTTTGTAGTATATTCTAAATAGAAGCGTCCCCATCACCATGGGAACGCCTCTGTGTTAGAATATACTGTCGGAAATGAGTTTTCACATCTAACTCATATCCGACAGTATATTCTAACATAGAGGCGTTCCCATGGTGATGGGGACGCTTCAAGTTAAAATATACCATCGGATTGGAGAAAACTCTGATCCGATGGTATAAAAGGGACTCCAGACTTTACATTGAAAGTCAATGGGGACGGATCCGTTTGAAATGGCATCATATTGTGTCAACGTCAAACGGATCCGTCCCCATTGACTTGCATTGTAATTCAGGACGGATCCGTTTGGCTCCGCACGGCCAGGTGGACACCAAAACAACTTTTTTTTCATGTCCGTGGATCCTCCAAAAATCAAGGAATACCCACGGGCGAAAAAACGGTCACGGATCACGGACCTACGGACCCCGTTTTTGCGGCCCGTTAAAAAATACTGTCGTGTGCAGGAGGCCTAATTCATGGAATAGATTTAGGGGCTGAGCCTGCTCCATACAAGCATGTGTTGGCTGTGTTATACAGCTAAGGGCTCTTTCACACCTGCGTTCTTTTCTTCCGGCATAGAGTTCCGTCGTCGGGGCTCTATGCCGGAAGAATCCTGATAAGTTTTATCCTAATGCATTCTGAATGGAGAGAAATCCGTTCAGGATGCATCAGGATGTCTTCAGTTCCGGAACGGAATGTTTTTTGGCCGGAGAAAATACCGCAGCATGCTGCGCTTTTTGCTCCGGCCAAAAATCCTGAACACTTGCCGCAAGGCCGGATCCGGAATGAATGCCCATTGAAAGGCATTGATCCGGATCCGGCCTTAAGCTAAACGTCGTTTTGGCGCATTGCCGGATCCGACGTTTAGCTTTTTCTGAATGGTTGCCATGGCTGCCGGGACGCTAAAGTCCTGGCAGCCATGGTAAAGTGTAGTGGGGAGCGGGGGAGCAGTATACTTACCGTCCGTGCGGCTCCCGGGGCGCTCCAGAGTGACGTCAGGGCGCCCCAGGCGCATGGATGACGTGATCGCATGGCACGTCATCCATGCGCACGTGGGGCGCTCTGACGTCATTCTGGAGCGCCCCGGGAGCGCGCGGACTGTAAGTATACTGCTCACCCGCTCCTACTATGGCAACCAGGACTTTAATAGCGTCCTGGCTGCCATAGTAACACTGAAAGCAGTGAAAGCAGCAGACAAAAAATTGTAAAAAAAATTAAATAGTTTAATATAGTTTCTATTTATCATATAAAAAACAAAATTAGGGCGGGTTCACATCAGCGTTATGGTTATAACGGAAAATAACGTAATCCATAAGACAGAAGTCAAAACGGAAGCCTTTAATAGGCATTCCGTTTTGATCCTTCATAATACAAGTCTATGGGCAGCATAACGGATCCGTCCTGGTTTCCATTATGCAGGAGTCCAGTCAACAGGACTTTGTTTTCTGTCTTGCATAATGGGAACCAGACGGATCCGTTATGATTCCCATAGACTTCTATTATGACGGTTTAAAACGGAATTCTTCTTAAAGGCTTCCGTTTTGACTTCCATCTTATTTCCAAAAATGGAATCCATAACGCTGATGTGAACCAGCCCTAAACATAATTTGTATCAATGCAACCAAAAATTTTCAAAATATTAAACACCCCATTATTGCTGTTTTTTTGGTACATCTCCAAAAAATAAAATAAAAAATTAACAAGGAATAGATACCCCAAAATGGTACCTATAAATACAAGTATACATTTTTTATCATCTTGACTGTACTGAACTACTGAGTAACTGTAACGTCATTTTTATTGCATTGTGAATGCTCTAAAAATGAAACCCTAAAAATAATGTTGGATTTGTGTTATCTTTTCAATTTAACTCCACAATATTTTTTTTTACAGTTTCTCAGTACATTATAAAGAGCATTGAATTGTGGCGTTGGAAAATTCTATTTGCCATGCAGGTATGTTAATTGAAAAATAAAAAAGTTATGGCTCTTTGGAGGCAGACATTAAAAAAATCTAAAACATGTAGGGAAGCCTAGCAGTAAATGGTAAATTTTCCTGCAGCGCCACCAGAGAGCAAATTAAGCATTACACAATACTCCTATAAATCAATGCATTTTCATTGTGAGGCTGGACAGGGTGGGTCCTCCAGAGCAAAATGCTCATTGTGACTGCCACGAGAGTATGATCCTGGACAAAATTTTTACTTCTGTTAACTCAGAATACCCAAGGGCTCATGCACACGACCGTATGTATTTTGCAGTCCACAAAAAACGGATCCGCAAAAAATACGAATGACGCCCGTGTGCATTCCGTATTTTGTAGAACAGCTGGCCCCTAATAAAAAAAGTCCTATCCTTGTCTGTAATGCAGACAATAATAGGACATGTTCTATTTTTTGCAGAATGGAAATACGGACATACGGAAACAAAATGCACACGGAGTAACTTTTGGCGGACCCATTGAAATGAATGGTTCAAAAAAAATCTGAACAGACATGGAAAGAAAATACGTTCGTGTGCATGAGGCCCTAATACAGTACATGAAAACAGTGGGGATTTTCAACTAAACCCCCCAAATATAACTGCCAATTTTGGCCATTAGATTGCAGTACACTCCAAAAGCTATATCTTTTTTCTTTTATAGATGTTGCTGAATATAATTTTGGGGTTTTTGTTGAAGAGGCATTTTTTCATTGTATAACTTTGTGAGGGAGATTTATCAAAATTGATGCAATGGAAAACTGGCTTAGTTGCCCATACCAACCAAGCAGATTCCACTTTTTGTTTTTCAGTGCTCCTTTGGAAAATGAAAGATGGAATCTGCCTGGTGCTGTATGTTTTTTATCATTCATTTGAAGGCTGCACGCCATTCATTACAGGGCAGAATAGTATTACTACAGCCCTTTACTTCCTCCCTGCTGATGTCTGCTACTGTACAGATGAATAGGACAGAGAGCTCCAGACAGAGAATCAAAAGACAGAGAGCTAAAGAACAAATTACAAGTAGCTTGTGTGTCTGTAGAGAGAAAGACCCCTTGCAGACGAGCGTTCCTCCCACAGAGAGTCCGCATTGCAGCTCCTGGTCTGACCTCCCAGGGCTGCAGGGGGTCACATAGCATTATTATATTGATTTATGATGCTATGTATCCCTTACAGTTCTGGAATGTATTGGATAACACTGGCATAATGCTGCCAGTGTTATCAAATACATTCCAGAACTGTAAGAGATACATAGCATCATAAATCAATATAATGCTATGTGAATCCCGTCAGTGCTGGGAGGTCAGGCCGGGAGCTGCTATGCGGATTTGCTGCGGGAGGAACGCTCGTCTGCAAGGGGCCAAAATGTTTTCTCTTAGCAGGATTGATACTGATACAAGCAACAGAGGAGGGCTGCCAATTGTAATATGAGCTTGTAAAAATAGTGACTGGATTACATCTCCACTGCACCTATGTAACAATACCAGCTGTTCCCAAGACTACAGAACTGGACTTCACCTATAGCATTCACCTTTTCCAAGTACTAACAGTGTCTTTTGGTACTTAGATACCCCCAGGATTTGCATAACAACCTAACTGTTGCAAGAAAAAATATATGAAGCACACATCAACACTGGCAGGCCCAGGCCCACACCA
The DNA here is from genome assembly GCF_014858855.1 of Bufo gargarizans. Lineage (NCBI taxonomy): Eukaryota > Metazoa > Chordata > Amphibia > Anura > Bufonidae > Bufo > Bufo gargarizans. The sequence continues at coordinate 53,335,399 of NC_058082.1, read as the reverse complement.
ACATGCATGCTTAGCCGACTCTATACCTCTCTGGTGCCAGACGGCTTTCAATGAATGCAGGGAGAGAAGGCTACAGCTTTATACTTACACTAATTAAAATTATGTTGCTACCTGCATTCCCTGGATTTAATGGAGGCTTTTATGGCACAAAAAATTGTAAAAGGCAGAGTGGACCCAGCATGCATGTGGAACCTGCATTCCCTGAATTTTATGGTGGCCAGTATGGTATTTAGTGTTAGGTTCCCGTCTAGTAGAGATTCACTTTGACGCTGGCAGACGGGCCCAAATAATTTTGTACAAAATGTATTTGCCAAGAATCTCAAATTTACTAAATAAGTGTAGCATTAGCACCAGAATATTTTCTATAACTATGGCATTATTGTACGTAATTTGTGTTTGCAGAGTGCTGTTGTGCATTGTGTTTTCTTATTTCTAGCTTTAATCCAAGTGATCATTAAAAGAGTTTTACAGGTTTAGGACTTTGATAGCCTATCCTTACGATAGGCCATCAATATTGGATCGGTGTGGGTCGGACTCTCAGCAGCAAACCAATTACCGTAGCTGTTTTAAGGTTCCACTGTACTTATGTGAGTGCTACGGCTTCTTTATTGTTTACCTTAGGGTTACTTACTTTCACACTTGCGGCAGGACGGATCCGACAGGCTGTTCACCATGTCGGATCTGTCCTGTGGCTATTTCGCCGTGCCGCCGGACCGCCGCTCCGTCCCCATTGACTATAATGGGGACGGGGGCGGAGCTCCGGCGCAGCACGGAGAAAGCCCGCCGGACTAAAATTACTGCATGTCAGGCTTTTTAGTCCGGCGGCTTTCTCCGTGCACCGCCGTGCTGCGTCAATGGGGACGGAGCGGCAGTCCACGGGCACGGCGAAATAGCCGCAGGACGGATGCAACATGGTGAACAGCCTGTCGGATCTGTCCTGCCGCAAGTGTGAAAGTAGCCTTAGTCTGTCTACCTGCATGCCATGTATTTCTTAGTGGCAGTGTGGAGTATTGCAGCTTCATGCAGTTCACTTGGATGGGACAGCCCCAGGCAGGCGGCCTCAGGTAAACAATGGAGGGCATTGCATCCCCTTCAAACAGCTGATTGATGGGGACCCCTACTGTTCTGATATTAATGGTCTACCCTGAGGACATTATATCCTGAAGCCCCATTACAAATTATGTTTTTTTTGCCATTTTTGGGGAAAGATGCTGTAACTGATGTACGTAGTCCATCAATAATTTTTATCACAGAAATAAAAATGTTAATAATTTTTGTGTTTGGTGTGAATTGGGCATAATTATTTACTGTGCATGTTGCTAGAATATGTTTGGGTAAATTATTAACATGCAAAACGTGATGCTCCTGGGCTCCAATGCTTCGTCCCACCATTTATGGTATCTTCAGTGGCATATCTTCACTGGTAGCAGACCACAAGATTGCTACAGGGCCCAGGTGATGAGGGGCCCAGCGCTGAACTTCCTCTCTTCCAGACATGAAAGCACACAATTTCACGTAGTTGCCACTAGGGGGAGTTCAGTGCAAAGAGATTATTTTAGTATCTGTATAAATTCATATGCAATGAGCTCCCTCTAGTGGTGGAAGCCAGCAGCCAGTTTTTTAATGTATTTTGTGAAGGGAAGCACTAAAATAGAGCTGTATATGGGAGATTTAACTATGTTTTTATGCCAGTTGTCTGGTGCAAATATACTGAGATGAGTGTTTAGAATGAGTGCCATAATTATGAAAGCATCTGTTCCACTTTTTCTAACATAAAAGTTGAAAAAATTGGTGAGGCCATGGGTGACTTTTTTATTATTATTATTTTTATTTTTTATTAAGATTTCTTCTGCTTAATAAAATTGAATTGCCTGGGAGTGTTTAACGCATGCTGGGGAACTGGGTGGGGCAAAGGGGCCCATACTAAAATGTCTGGGTATCTTCTATGTGAAAGGGGGGACTTTGGGGCTCCAGTGTCCAGGTGTGAATGGGAAGCAATGCCATAATATACTGTATACTATATACATGTACTGCCATTAAAGGGGTTTTCCAAGACTTCATCTGAATAGGTCATCAGTATCTGATCGGTAGGGGTCCAACCTGAATTCCTGCCGATCAGCTGTTTGAGAAGGCACCTGTGCTTACCAAGGACAGCATCGTACATTGTATAGCATCTGTGCTCGGTATCACATATCAGCCCCTGTCACTTCAATGGGGCTATGGGCCGATGAACGTGACATCAAATGGCCCAGGGAAATCTGCGAGAATTCAGCGACGCTCCTGCGAGCGCCGGTGCCTTCTCAAACAGCTGATCAGCAGGGGTCCCGGGTGTCAGACCACCCCACTGATCAGATACCAATGACCAGTCCAGAGAAAATCTCAGAAAACCCCTTTAAAAATATCACTGTGTGCCTGGCCACAGTCTTTATATATCTTATTATGTATATGGTATGACAAGATTGCATTGGCCAAGTTTTAAAGTGCTTTTAAGATCTTTGTGGTATAGCTCAGGCTGCATGCTCTTGTTTGCTTTGGCTTCTTCTCATGTTTCTTTTTTATTGAACGGCAATTATATCGAAATATTTTATATAGAACAATAACATATATGAACATTATGAGCACACATTCCAGAAGCATGATCTACACTTATTGAAATGATCCCTGATCCTCAGCTTACAAAAAAAATGTAATGATTTTAGGTTTAATAGGTCATTGCTTATTTTATTCGTGCCCTAGACCTGCCTGGCACTTCTATTGTTGATGCCTTTTAATACCTCCATACTATATTACATATTTAATGGTCCTAAGGAGCATGGAAAATTTTACTCAAAATGTAAAATCCATTCAATACATTGAATCAAGCATTAGAGTAAAATATTACAGCAGTAGGTAGCCCATTACGAATGTGTGTGGTTTGGCATCATTAATTCTCCAAAGCAGCAATCTTTATGTTGCTTCCAGACGTCTTCGTTTACAGTGCCCCTGTGCAAGCTTATAAATTGTGAATTATAACTCACCGTAGTGCTCTAACTTACCAGTAGTGCAAAGGAACAGGGCATTTACCTCTTGCATCTGTAGCCAAGCTTCAAGCAACACCAAACGCCACGCTCCTGGTGATGAGCTGATCATTAGAAGGGCTGCTGCTCCAGTGATCGTCTCATACAGAGATGGAAATCAGCTGCAGGAAAATTATTACATGCAACTAGCAATGAGTGAATCGATTCTATAGAATTAAAATGCTTCTTGATTTTTTTACAAAAAATTGTGACTCCAAATTATGAAATCAAAATATCTTGTAATTCAATTTGGGAGAAATTTTAGAGAAAGAGAGAAGACTAGAGTGTCAGTCACAGGTTTTCAGGAATATTGACGCACTTTTAATTCAGGTAGAATCTGTTATACGCTGTACTCGACTATCTCCGGAACTCCCATAGAAATGAATGGAGCGAGCGTACGCACTCCGTTTATTTAAGGGGTACGGTGCCCCTGTTCTTGTGATCAGTGGGGGTCCCAGTGGTAAGACCCCCATCGATCTAATGGTTATCCCCTATCTTGTGGATAAGTGATAACTTAATGTAACCGGAATACCCCTTTAGGTTACTGACATCTTCATCTCAAGTCTGAAAAGACACTCAGCCAGGTGCATAGCTATAGTGGAAGCAGGGAAAGTGGCTGCTACAGGGCCAAAACTCAGAAGGGGCCCGACCAGGAGAAGGACTGAAAGATTTTATTCTCAGTGCCCCAGTATTATACAATGACATTATTTACAGTGACAGTATATACAGTCCCATGACATACGGTATATACGTGCAGGAATCGGAACGAGCGGTTGATGGGCCTGGTTCGAGAGAACGATCTTGACTAGCCGCCGAAGTGGGGGTTGTGTGGGAGGACGGGGTTGCGGAGAAGTTGCTGAGGTGGCGGCAACCATTCAGAGATTTGCTGTGGGGCCCAGTCATCTCTAGTTACGCCCTTGCACTCAACTAAGAGTAAAGAAGGGCCGAAGAGGTCATCATCTGTCAGCAGGTTTGTGTTGGTCCCATGTTCGTCACAGCTGGACGTCACTTAAGGACCAGTGATGTACATGTACGGCAGGCTGATCGAGCGGGTGCAGGAGCTGCGCCCGCCTGATCAGTGGCACGGACCCGGCAGTCACCGATGCCGGCGTGTTAACCCCTTGTATTCCGCGGTCAAAGCCGACCGCGGCATACAGAGGATTTGCGGAGGGTCCGGTGCCCTCCGCTTCCCCATCAGGTCCCTGTGCTGCAGTGGTGGGGACCCTATGGCAGAGAAGGCAAGCCTGATGCCTTCCATAGGCATTGGGGCTTGCCTTCTACGGAAGCCTGTGAGATCCAGCCCTTAGTCGTCCAATACAGGTTGTATTGTAATGCATTGCAGAGGGGATCAGACCCCAGAAGTTGGGACAAAAAAAAGTTAAAAAAAAAGTTTTAAGTAAAAACTAAAATAAATAAAATTTCCCCAAATAAAACATTAATAAATAGAAATTGTAAAATAAAACTAGAAAAAAATTTATAAAACCAAACATATTGGGGATTTCCGCATCTGTAACGACCGGCTCTTCAAAAATATCACATGATCCACCCCCTCACCTGAACACTGTAGAAAAAATAAAATAAAAACTGTTCTAAAACAATCATTTTGTCACCTTACATCACAAAAAGTGCAACACCAAGCGATCAAAAAGGCGTATGTCCCCCAAAATAGTACCAATAAAACCGTCACCTTATCCCACAAGAATGAGCCCCTACATAAAACAATCGGGCAAAAAATAAAAAAAACTATGGCTCTCAGAATATGAAGACACTATAACATGATTTTTTTCGTTAAAAAAAATGCTGTTATTGTGTAAAACTTTAATAAATAAAAGGTATTGCCGCGTCTGTAAGAACCTGCCTTATAAAAATATCACATGAACTAGCCCCTCAGGTGAACACTGTAAAAAATAATAATAATTAAACGGTGTAAAAAAAGCTATTTTTTGTCACCTTACATCACAAAAAGTGTAATACCAAGCAATCAAAAAGCCATACGCACCCCAACATCATACCAATCAAAACATCATCTCATCCCGCAAAAAATGAGACCCTACTTAAGACAATCGCCCCAAAACGTAAAAAAAACTGTGGCTCTCCGAATATGGAGACACTGGAAATGTCAGGGGAGCAAGGAAACTAGACCACTTGTAAACGCAGGTAAAATAAAGTAGTTTATTTAAAGTAACATAAATAAACATTCATCAGGGACAGCGAGGTTAGGAAGAAGCTGGTCATGTCCAATGCAGGTAGTCGTCCAAAAAGCGGGTAGTCGTCCAAGCCGGGGTCAGGTCTAAATCCGGTAGTAGTCCAAGCCGGGGTCAGATCCAAAATAGGTAGTCGTCCAAGCTGGGGTCAGATCCAAAGCAGGTACGTCTGCCGATGCGGGGTCGAGAGCCAGAAGAAACGTCAGCCAGGCCGGATCATACACAGGAACACACAAGGAGCTCAGACTGCCAGAGATGCACCTTGGAGAACAAACGCAAGGGCAATAAACCTGAAGCCTAAGCAAACTGATATAGTCATCATCACTGTGCGACGCCCAGGCAGCAGGCAAATGATTTTACATTCAGAGATTATAAGAGACTGCCGTCTGCACATGTCCAAAATGGCGCCACCATGAGGACAAGGTAAGACCTTGACAGTTCCCTCCCCTCAATGGCCCCTCCTCCGCAAAGCAAAAAACGGTTTCTGCAGAAAGCGAGAATGGAAAGCATGGAGAAGAGCGGAGAGCGGGTGCCCAAACATCAGCGAAGAAAACCCAGGAGCACTCCTCAGGACCATAACCTCTCCAGTGAACCAGGAATTAGACTCGACCTCGGAGCACACAAGAATCCAGGATGCTGCTAATCTCATACACCTCATGATTGCCCACAGGAATGGTACGAGGGCAAAGAAGTGAGGTGGTATAGCGATTGCAAACCAGTGGCTTCAAAAGCGTCACGTGGAAGACATTGGAGATACGCATGCAAGAAGGAAGGTCAACAGCATAGGCAGCCGGGGTCACCTTACGGAAGATGCCAAAAGGATACAACAAAACAGGAAGCCAGTTTCGGAGCAGGCACCTTGAGGTTGAGATTACGAGTCGATAACCACACCCTCTCCCCATCTCGGTACGAAGGAGCGGAGCAGGCAAACGCCTCCGGTCAGCCTGGAGCTTCTGACGCTGAGCAGAAACCCGTAACGACTCTTGAATCCGCACCCAAGAGGAACAGAGGGCACAAAGATGATCCTCCACAGTCAGAATGTCCTGTGGCAAGAACGACTCGGGCAACATAGAGGGCTGGAAACCGAAATTCGCCATAAACTGAGACATTCTGGAGGATGAGTTGATGGCAGAGTTCCTGGCAAACTCCGCCCAGGGCAGCAGATCAACCCATGATGGTCAGAGATATAGCAGCGGAGAAATTGCTCCAGGGCTTGGTTGGAACGCTCAGCGGCACCATTAGATTGCGGATAGTAGGCTGAGGAGAAGGAGAGGTGAACACCCAACTGACCACAAAAGGCATGCCAGAATCTAAAGACAAACTGGCTCCCGCGGTCTGAGACAATCTCGTTAGGCAAACCGTGTAAATGGAAGACCTCCCTGGAAAACACCGAGGCCTTCTGAGGGTCCATGAAGAACCCTTCAGCAGAAATGATATAGCCTAAGAAAGCAACCTGAGACAAGTGAAATTTACATTTCTCAAGCTTACAGAAAAGCCCATTCCTACGTAACCGTTGAAGCGCCTGTCTGACATCCAGGTAGTGTGATTCAATGGAGTCCGAATAAACCAAGATGTCATCCAAATAGACCACCACACATTGCTGCAACATATCATGAAATACATCATTAATGAACTCCTGGAAGACAGCGGGTGCATTGCACAAGCCAAAAGGCATGACCAGATATTCATAATGACCGGTTCTGGTGTTAAACGAGGTCTTCCACTCGTCACTCTCCTTGATCCTTACGAGGTTATATGCTGCCCTTAGGTCAAGCTTGGTAAAGATCGTTGCTCCCTTGAGGCGGTAATCAACGGAATCGGGTATGCATTCTTGACAGTGATGCGATTGAGACCCTTATAGTCAATGCAAGGTCTTAACTCGGCTCCCTTTTTCTTTAAGAAGAAAAAGCCAGCACCCGCTGGAGAAGTGGACTTGCGAATGTGTCCCTGGAAAAGCGCGTCCGCAACGTACTCCTCCATCACCTTATTTTCTGCAATGGAAAGAGGATAAACCCTGCCACGAGGGGGAATGGTATTAGGTTGCAGATCTACAGCACAATCATAGGGACGATGAGGATGAAGGGCACCAGCGCGCATCTTGTCAATAACATCCAGATATTCAAGATATTCAGGAGGCAACACAGAATCCAAGGAAGTACAAAGTACCTTAACATGCCCCTTTATGAAAACAGCACCACACTGTGGAGACCAAGAGAGGATCTCAGCTGACTGCCAAAGGTTGGATTGTGCCGCTGAAGCCAAGGGAACCCCAAAACAAGGGAACCCCAAAACCATGGAGTAGCGCTGGGACAAAATAACCTGAAAACAGGCAGATTCCCTGTGAACAGCGCCAATTGCCATATCGACTGGAACAGTCTCGTGGGTAACCTGCGCCGGTCGCAGAGGTCTCCCATCAACGGCCTCGATGGCCAGTGAAGTAACACGAGGATGCAGGGGTATGGAATTTGCAGCAACAAATGTACTGTCAATAAAATAACCGCCAGCACCAGGGTCCACCAATGCTTGAGTAACCGCTGTGCCCCCTGTCCAGGAGAGGACAACTGTGATCAACGGTTTATCTTTACTGGAAGCCGGGGACAAGGAAATTCCACCCAAGATCTGCCCCCGACAGGACATTAGGTGCGAGCGTTTCCCAGACGGGTCGGGCATGACTTCAGGAAATGCCCACTGAAACCTCAATACAGGCACCGGCCCTCCCTCCTCCTAAAGGCCCGCTCAGCCTCAGAAAGGCGAGTAAATCCCAGCTACATAGGTTCACTGCCAAACGCACAATCCTCAGGAGCCGTCGGAGATGAGGGAGAAATGGGTGGGAAAAAAACGTAGGAGCCAATCTGGTAGGAGGCCTCCACAAGCGCTCCTTAAACGAAGTCCCCTCCATGAGCCTGGCATCGATCAAAATCAGGAAGGAAACGAGAGCCTCAAGCTCATCAGGGAGATCCTTAGCCGCAACCTCGTCCTTCAAAGCATCAGAGAGACCATGCGTGAAGACCACCAGTGCCTCATTGTTCCAACCCACCTCTGCAGCCAGGGTACGGAAATCAATGGCAAATTCAGCTATGGTTTGTATGCGCTGTTGAATGGACAAGAGCTGCTTTGCAGCAGAGGCAGAACGAGCAGGTACATCGAATACCCTGCGAAAGGAGGCAACAAAACTCGGGTAATCGCGTAACACAGGTTTATCGTTCTCCCATAAGGGATTCGCCAAGGCCTTGTCCGAGAGCAACAAAATCAGGAAGCTCACTTTGGACCGGTCAGAAAGAAACGCCTGAGGGACCATCTCAAAATATATGCACACTTGGTTTAGGAAGCCACAACACTGACTCGGTTCACACCCATATCGCTGCGGCAGGTGGGCTGAACCAGTCATCACTCTGGAAACAGGGACCTCAGCTGCAACTGCAGGAGCAGGAGGGCCAATGGGAGCAGCAGCAGATAGTCGTCCAAGCCGGAATCAGGACCAAAGCGGGTAGTCGTCCAAGTCGGGGTCAGGTCCAAAGCGGGTACGTCTGCCAGTGCGGGGTCGAGAGCCAAAGGAAACGCCAGGCTGGATCATACACAGGAACTGACAAGGAGCTCAGACTGCCAGAGATGCACCTTGGAGAACAAACGCTATGGCAATGAACTTATCACCGCCACTTCTGTGAGAAGGTCTGACAGACGTCCTTCTCTACCTCTTGCATGATGTTCTTTGTTTTGGTTTCACTTTCTCATCTCATTTCCTTCTCCCAGGTGTCACCTATTTAGACTAATCCTCTTTCCTTTATATTCCCTCCCAAACTGCCTCACTTTGCGGTTTATACTACTTCCTGGATTGAAGTGTTCACTGCTGGAGGCTTCTGCTGCTGCTTGTTCAGATAAGTCCTTTTATGTATTGTGTTTCCTTGCTGGCTTGATTCTAGGTGACCCTGACTCCCTCCGTATGAAGTGCAGGGAGCCGGTGGTCGTGTCACCTCACTATTTTCAGGTGTCACACAGTCTTAGGTACGGGGGCATACAATTGTCTACCTTTGAGACCCTTGTATGCGCTTAGCAGTCAGGGTGAGTTCTTAGGGTTTTATAGGGGTCACCTATATGCTCCTTAGTTTGGGATTAAGCCAGTCGGACATTTATTCATAACTTCCAGCTATCTGCAATCTCATCCGTGACAGAACCTGAAGCCTGAGCAGACTGATGAAGTCAGGTGTTGCTACGTAATCACTGTGCGACGCCCAGGCAGCAGGCAAGTGATGATGCACTCAGAGGTTATAAGAGACTGCAGTCTGCACATGTCCAAAATGGTGCCGCCATTTTTTTTGTTTCATAAATGCTGTTATTGTGTAAAACTTAAATTAATAAACAAAAGTATACATACTAGGTATCGGGGCGTCCGTGAGAACCTGCTGTATAAAAATATCACATGATCTAATCCCTCGGATGAACACCGTAAAAAAAATTAAATAAAAACTGTGCCAAAAAAGCCATTTTGTCACCTTACATCACAAAAAGTGTAATACCAAGTGATCAAAAAGGCATATGCATTCTAAAATAGTACCAATCAAACTGTCATCTCATATGGAAAAAAATGAGCCCCTACATAAGACAGTCACCCAAAAAATTAAAATAAACTATGGCTTTCAGAATATGGAAACACTAAAAAAATATTTTTTTTCAAAAATGCTTTTGTCACGGCTGTTTGTGAGCAACAAGAGCAAACACAGTAAAAAGAGCTACTGACCGGACCCAAACTAGGGAAGATAAAGGGTGACCCCTGTCAGACCCTCAAAGCTCTCCCTATGCTGCTAAAGCACATGCCTGGATCCAAATGGTGGAATGAGGCATGCCCGCGTACCTGAGACTGATGACCACTGTAACCCCTACAATAGTGGAAGGGGCACGGCCACCGATGCCCTGCTCAGAATATGGAGGGAACCGTGGCCACCTCAGATCCAGTCAGGAAATCACCAGGTACACAACAAAGTCTGCACACTTAGCTGATGGAGCTGTAGCCGCAGAGAAGACGGATCCAAGGGCCGCTGGCAATATCCGGAGTGCTTGCAGCAACAGAACACAGGTCCAGAGAACTAATAGCTTAAGAAGTGAAGATACTCAAGGCAGAGCTACAACTGAAAAGAGAAGTATAATCCACGCCCTGCAATAGGAGGAGGGGTGATTTAAAGGCAGGGAAATCAAACGCAGGAGGAACAGCTGGGAGTAAAGACCTCATCACAGGGGCGGAGAAACAGAGCAGTGAGAACTCCTCTAAGCTCTAAGTGACATCATCACAGGGGTGGAGCCACAGAGCTGTGAGAACGTCTCAAAGCTCTGGTAGTGACAGTACCCCCCCTCTACGGGTGGACTCCGGACACCCAGGACCCACCTTCTCAGGATGAGCCCTATGAAATGCCCGGATGAGGCGAGTGGCTTTAATGTCCGACACCGGAACCCACATCCTCTCCTCAGGACCATAACCCTTCCAATGAACGAGGTACTGAAGAGAACCGCGGACAATGCGAGAGTCCACAATTCTGCAAACCTCAAACTCCAGATTGCCATCAACCAAAATCGGAGGAGGAGGCAAAGAGGAGGGTACCGTGGGCTGGACATATGGTTTTAAGAGAGATCTGTGAAATACATTATGTATCTTCCAAATCCGTGGAAGATCAAGACGGAAGGCAACAGGATTGATGACTGACAAAATTTTATAAGGCCCAATAAACTTGGGACCCAATTTCCAGGAGGGAACCTTCAGTTTAATATTTCTTGTAGACAACCACACCAGATCACCCACATTCAGGTCCGGACCAGGCACACGTCTCTTATCAGCCACACGCTTATACTTCTCACTCATCTTTCTAAGATTACTCTGAATCTTTTGCCAAATGGTAGACAAAGACGAGGAAAATCTCTCCTCCTCAGGTAAACCAGAAAGAGCCCCTCCCGAGAATGTCCCAAACTGCGGATGGAACCCATATGCACCAAAGAATGGTGACTTATCAGAAGATTCCTGACGACGGTTGTTCAAAGCAAACTCAGCAAGAGGGAGAAATGAACACCAATCCTCCTGGTTCTCTGTCACAAAACAGCGCAAATATGTCTCCAGATTCTGATTGAGGCGCTCAGTCTGACCATTCGACTGCGGGTGAAAAGCAGAAGAGAAGGACAGCCGAACCCCCAGGCGAGAACAGAAAGCCTTACAGAACCTGGACACAAACTGCGTGCCTCTATCGGAAACAATATCAGAGGGAATGCCGTGCAATTTAACAATATGGTCGACAAAAGCTTGCGCCAACGTTTTAGCATTGGGTAAACCAGGGAAAGGTACGAAATGAGCCATCTTGCTAAAACGGTCCACGACCACCAGGATCACCGACTTCCCCGAGGAACGAGGAAGATCCGTGATAAAGTCCATGGACAGGTGTGTCCAAGGACGGGAAGGTATGGGTAACGGGAGAAGGGAACCTGAAGGTCGTGAACGAGGGACCTTAGCGCGAGCACACGTCTCACAAGCAGCCACAAAACCCTCCACCGACTTACGAAGAGCCGGCCACCAAAATCTCTGAGCAATGAGATTTACCGTGGCTCTACTCCCGGGGTGACCAGCAAGAACCGTATCATGATGTTCCTTGAAGAGTTTGTGACGTAGCTCAGGAGGCACGAACAACTTCCCAGAAGGACAACGGGCCGGTGCCTCAGTCTGGGCAGCCTGGACCTCGGCCTCCAAATCGGAATATAGAACAGAAACAACTACCCCCTCCGCCAAAATGGGACCCGGGTCCTCGGAGTTTCCTCCTCCCGGAAAACAGCGAGAGAGAGCATCAGCCTTCACATTTTTGATCCCAGGGCGGAATGTAACGACAAAATTGAATCTGGAGAAGAACAGAGACCATCTGGCCTGTCTCGGATTCATACGCCTGGCCGACTCCAAGTATGCCAGATTCTTATGGTCGGTAAAAACGGTGATAGGGTGCCTGGCCCCCTCCAACCAATGGCGCCATTCCTCGAAAGCCAACTTGATGGCCAACAACTCCCTATCTCCCACGTCATAGTTTCTCTCTGCCGGGGAGAGTTTTTTAGCGAAAAAGGCACAGGGTCGCCATTTGGCAGGAGAAGGGCCCTGGGACAAAACTGCACCCACACCCACCTCGGAAGCATACACCTCAACAATAAAAGGTAAGGAAACATCGGGATGCACCAAGACGGGAGCAGACGCAAAACTCTCTTTAATCTTAGAAAAGGCTGCAAGCGCCTCCTCCGACCAAGAGGAAAAATCCGCCCCCTTTTTTGTCATGTCAGTAAGGGGTTTGACAACAGAGGAATAATTCAAAATGAACTTTCTGTAGTAGTTCGCAAAACCCAGAAAGCGCATCAATGCCTTCTGATTCTCAGGAAGCTCCCACTCCAGCACAGCACGGACCTTCTCCGGATCCATGCGAAAACCAGAAGCAGAGAGGAGAAAACCCAGAAATTGAATCTCCGATACCATAAAAAGACATTTCTCCAGCTTGGCGTACAATTTATTTTCCCGCAGAATCTGCAGAACCTGAAAAAGATGATCCTGATGGGTCTGAACATCAGGGGAAAAAATCAAAATATCATCAAGATACACCAATACAAATTTCCCCATTAAATGGTAGAAAATACTGTTAACAAAATGCTGAAAGACAGCCGGAGCATTCATCAGGCCGAAAGGCATAACAAGATTCTCGAAATGCCCGTTAGGGGTATTAAAGGCCGTTTTTCATTCATCCCCCTCTCTGACCCTGACCAGGTTGTACGCGCCTCTCAAATCCAATTTGGAAAATACCTTGGCCCCAACAATTTGGTTGAAGAGGTCCGGGATCAGAGGAAGGGGATAGGGATCGCGAATCGTTATACGGTTCAGCTCCCTAAAATCTAGGCAAGGTCTCAGAGAGCCATCTTTTTTTTTAACAAAAAAAAAACCCGCGGCAACAGGTGACTTTGAGGGACGAATATGCCCCTTATCGAGACTCTCGGAGATATAGGTTCGCATTGCGATTCTTTCCGGTTGTGAGAGATTGTAGAGGCGTGCTTTTGGCAGCTTGGCGCCGGAAATGAGGTTAATGGGACAGTCAAACTCCCGGTGAGGAGGTAGCTCCTGAACACCGCTCTCGGAAAACACGTCCGAGAAATCAGAGAGAAATGATGGCACAGTTTTAGTAGACACCTCTGCAAAAGTTGCTGTGAGACAATTCTCTCTACAAAAGTCACTCCACTCATTTATTTGCCTTCCTTGCCAATCAATAGTGGGGTTATGTCTAGTGAGCCAGGGTAACCCCAAAACTAGAGGAGAAGGCAATCCGTTAAGGACAAAACAAGATATATCCTCCACATGAGTGTCACCTACAGCTAGCCGGATATTGTGAACAATGCCCTTCAGAGATCTCTGCGAGAGTGGAGCAGAGTCAATAGCAAAAACAGGTATATCCTTTTCCAATGTGCAAACCTGAAAACCATGCATGGCTACAAATTGAGTGTCAATAAGATTGACGGCCGCTCCACTATCGACAAAAATCTCACAAGAAATGACTTTGCTCTCTAGCGCCACCCTGGCAGACAGGAGAAAACGGGAACTGCAGGTCAGAGGAAAAGCATCAATTCCTACATCAACTTTGCCCAAAGTAGCAGGTGAAGCAGAACTTGATGATTTACCTTTTTAGGTTTTTCTCTTATTATCTCTTAGTACAGTTCAAGAATCTCCTAGACGGACAAACATTAGCCAAATGACCTATGCCCCCACAACAAAAACACACCATTCTCTGAGGACTAAATCCTCCTTTATCTGGGGCTAGTCGACCTAGCTGCATGGGCTCCTCTTCAGAGGGGAGCGAGACAGGATGAGGCCCCTGCACACTGAATGAGTCTGCACCATTGCCCCTAGACTGACAATGGCTGGACAGAGAGGTCTCGTTTCTTTCTCTTAGACGTCTGTCAAGGCGTACGGCCAATGACATGGCAGACTCTAAGGACGTTGGTCTCTCATGGAAAGCAAACGCATCTTTCAATCTCTCTGAGAGACCATGACAGAACTGACTCCGGAGTGCAGCATCATTCCAACCTGAATCAGCTGCCCATCTCCGAAATTCAGAACAATAAAGCTCTGCAGACAGTTTGCTCTGGCATAAAACACGTAAGTTAGATTCGGCCAGAGCAACACGATCCGGGTCATCATATATCTGCCCCAGGGCCACAAAAAATCTTTCCACGGATCGAAGGGAGGGATCCCCTGCTGGCAGCGAAAAAGCCCAAGTCTGTGCATTACCCCTGAGCAGGGAGATGACAATCCTCACCCTCTGTTCCTCATTACCAGAGCAATGGGGACACAAGCAAAAATGGAGTTTGCATGCCTCTCTGAAGCGAACAAAATTCTCACTGCCCCCGGAGAACGTTTCCGGAAGTGAGACCTTTGGCTCGCAACAGACTCCATGGGCCGGAGCAGAGCCCAATGCTTGAAGCTGAGTCATAGATTGACGGAGATCCGCTACTTCCAAAGAAAGACCCTGCATGCGGTCAACCAGGCCAGAAAGCGGATCCATGTCAAAAAGGACGGTTTTGGTGGATTATAATGTCACGGCTGTTTGTGAGCAACAAGAGCAAACACAGTAAAAAGAGCTACTGACCGGACCCAAACTAGGGAAGATAAAGGGTGACCCCTGTCAGGCCCTCAAAGCTCTCCCTATGCTGCTAAAGCACATGCCCGGATCCAAATGGTGGAACGAGGCATGCCCGCGTACCTGAGACTGATGACCACTGTAACCCCTACAATAGTGGAAGGGGCACGGCCACCGGTGCCCTGCTCAGTATATGGAGGGAACTGTGGCCACCTCAGATCCAGTCAGAAAATAACCCGGTACACAACAATGTCTGCACACTTAGCTGAAGGAACTGCAGCCGCAGAGAAGACGGATCCAAGGACAGCTGGCAATATCCGGAGAGCTTGCTGCAGCAGAACACAGGTCCAGTACACTGATAGCTTACAAGTGAAGATACTCAAGCAAGAGCTACAACTGAAATGAGAAATATAATCCACGCCCTACAATAAGAGGAGGGGTGATTTAAAGGCAAGGAAATCAAACGCAGGAGGAACAGCTGGGAGTAAAGACCTCATCACAGGGGCGGAGAAACAGAGCAGTGAGAACTCCTCCAAGCTCTAAGTGACATCATCACAGGGGTGGAGCCACAGAGCTGTGAGAACGTCTCAAAGCTCTGGTAGTGACAGCTTTATTATGTAAAACTGAAACAAACAACCAAGAAAGTAGTCATATTTTATAATGTTGCGTCCGTAACAACCTGCTCTGTAAAAATACCACATGATCTAACCTGTCTTGCCTCACAAAAAGTGTAATATAGAGCAACCAAAAATCATATGTACCCCAAAATAGTACCAATAAAACTGCCACCATATCCCGTAGTTTCCAAAATGGGGTCATTTTTTGGGAGTTTCTACACTAGCGGTGCATCAGGGGGTCTTCAAATGGGACATGGCAAGTTAAAATCATATGGCGTTCCTTTCCTTTGCGCCCTGCTGTGTGCCCGTATGGGGTGTTTCTGTAAACTACAGAATCAGGGTAATATATATTAAGTTGTGTTTTGCTGTTAACCCTTTCTTTATTAAAATGAAAAATCTGCCAAAAAAGTGAAATTCTGAAATTTCATCTCCATTTACCTTTAATTCTTGTGGCACACCTAAAGGGTAAACACAGTTTGTAAAGTCAGTTTTAAATACCGTGAGGGGTGTAGTTTCTAAAATGGGGCATTTCATGGGTGGTTTCTATTATGTAAGCCCCGCAAAGTGACTTCACATCTAAACTGTTCCTTAAAAATTGGGTTTTGGAAATTTTCTTTAAAATTTTAAAATTTGCTTCTAAACTTCTAAGCCTTCTAACGTCCAAAAAAAAAGAAAATCTCATTTTCTCATTTACAAAATGATTCAAACATGAAGTAGACATATGGGAAATGTAAAGTAATAACTATTTTAGGAGGTATCACTATCTGTTTTAAAAGCAGAGAAATGTAAATTTAGAAAATTGAGAATTTTTCTAAATTTTTGGTAAATTTGGTATTTTTTTAAGTACAATACGTGACGAGATAACAGTCTCAGAATGACTTGAATAAGTAAAAGCGTTTTATAGTTATCACCACATAAAGTGACACATGTCAGATTTGCATAAAAATGGCCTGGTCCTTAAGGTGAAAAATGGCAGGGTCCTGTGTTTAGGCAGCAATTGCGCATCTCACTAGTGCACCACCAATCTACATGTAACCCCCCAATCAACACATCCTGAGTACGCAGAACAGTGTATGTGCCAGCCAAATAATAAACTCTGTACTGTACAAAAAGTCCTGGGAACAAAAGTTAGCCTTATGCTAAATTTTCCTCTGAAGGTTTTGATCTGTGCAGTGTAGGGAGCATTTTCACTCAGAGCAAATTGCAGATTTACAGGCTGAACAACATGAAGAAGATAGGAGTCATCCACAGAATCACTGAATAAAGCTTACAAATTACTGTATATCCATGTGTAAGATACACCTATACCCATAGAAGCTGCCAACTATTGTAACTAAGCGTAGCAGTCTGCAGGGTTGGCGTGAGGTGGAGAGGATGGGAGTTATGGTGGAGACAGGATGGTGGTAGTAGTTCTCGCTATGGCAATCCCTCTGCAGCTTTTCCTGTACCATTGCACAGTGAAGGGAGGGCGCACCCTTGTTCCCTCAGGGCACACTTGGATTTGGGGGACTCTCCTGTATGATGGTGGTTTGGGGTGCCATGATGCTGGTGGGTGTTGGGGTGCAAGGAAGGGTCCTCCTAAAATGCAATACAATGTAATACTGTGGCAATGCAGACTCTGTCCCCTAAGGCTAGTTTCACATTAGCAGCAGGGGAGTCCGGCAGGCTGTTCCAGCGGGTGAACAGCCTGTCGGATCCGTCCTGCCGCTAGTTCACGTGTGCCCCCGGACCGCCACTCCATCCCCATTGAGTTCCGACGGCAGCACGGCAGCGCACGGCGAGAGGAAGACGGACTAAAAGTAATGCATGTCATTGTTTTAATCCGGCTGCCTCTTGCTGTGCGCTGCCGTGCTGCCGCCGGAACTCTGCCCCCGCCCTATTATAGTCAATGGGGACGGATCCAACAGGCTGTTCACCCACCGGAACAGCCTGCCGGACTCCCCTGCCACTAATGTGAAAGTGCCCTAAGTAGTCGGGAAAATTTCCCCAGGGGTGCTTTCTGCTACTTCCTCTCTCCTTACTGTCTCAGCTCCAACTAATTATATCAGCTAATCTAAGCCACCCCTTATGGAGAGAGTGATGAAGCCCCACCTAGCTACTATTTGTCCCAGGGACAGTTTGACCCTTTTGTGTTCTATAGACAGGAAAAATACAATACTATAATTCCCACACATTTTTAACCCCATTAGCAGTGGAAAGTTAATTTGAATCACTTACTAATGTATTGTGATTGCCCATATTGCTTCCTTTGCTGGCTTGATTCATTTTTCCACCACATACCCTGCTCATTTCCAGGAGTTATGACCACCCTGTAATCCAGAAGTGGTGGCCGTGCTTACACACTATAGGAAAAGACACCAACCTCTCTGGTGGGTAGGACTGCGGGAGTGCACTTAGAGCGTTGCTTTTTCCTACAGTGTACAAGTATGGCCACTGCTGCTGGACTGCAGGTGGTACAAGCAGTGTATAATGTTATGGTAAAATGAATCAAGCTGGCAAAGCAGGCAATATAGACAATAACAATACAATAGTAAGTGCCTTGTATCAACTTTGTATATATGATGAATGCCATTTGCTAAAGTTAGACAAATTCTTTCACAGAAGCCATCCACGGCACCTCTTGCCACAAAGATTTTTCAATGATCTAAAAAACAGAGACCGCATGCATGTACACATCACATGACGATTCTTCCTTAACCTGTAAATAAAGTGGTAGCATATCCACAAAATGCAAGACAATAATAGCATAAGGGACAATTGACAAGGGCTGGTAGTGAAATTTCCAGGTGACATGGGGGCAACGGTCTCATAAGGGCTCAGTCCATGACATAGTCCATCATAAAGTCCATAAAAGTGTAATAGATATAGCAGTGCAACAGCTGGGCCTGAAGCAGCACAGTCCTGGATCTACAGTTCAACTTGGAATGCAGAACATAATTTTCTTAATGGCCCAAAGTCGCACAGGAAACAATCACACGGGGGCTTAAGGATAAGTCCATCCAAGGGCATGATTTGTTTGTGTTGCAAAACATTCTCAGAGCTTCAACACATGAGAGTCTCTCTCTGGGCAAACATTTTAAACATTACAAAAAATATAGTCACAGAGGGCTTTCTTGGGTGAAAGTCTTCCTCTGGATACATGCTTGTAACGTTGCAATTCTCAGGCCAGTGATAACCTGAGAAGGAGGGGAAACTGGGCACAACTGGGGAGACTCAAGGTGGTATGGGGAACTGCCCCCCACAGACATAAATATACAGTGAATCTCTCACCCTTAGGCCTCATGCACACGACCGTATTTTGTTTCCGTGTCCGTTCCGTTTTTTTTGCGGATAGGATGCGGACCCATTCATTTCAATGGGTCCGCAAAAAACGCGGACAGCACACCGTGTGCTGTCCGCATCAGTATGTCCG
This sequence comes from Bufo gargarizans, assembly GCF_014858855.1. Classification (NCBI taxonomy): domain Eukaryota; kingdom Metazoa; phylum Chordata; class Amphibia; order Anura; family Bufonidae; genus Bufo; species Bufo gargarizans. Next base: position 53,316,481 of record NC_058082.1, on the reverse strand, counting down.
CTCCGTTGCTCCGCAAAAAAAATAGTGCATGTCCTATTTTTTTCTAGTTTGCGGACAAGGAAAGGCATTATTAGAATTGATCCGCAAAAAAAAAAACGGATCCGCCAAAAAAAATGGAACGTCATCCGTTTTTTGGGGGGACCGCAAAACACATACGGTCGTGTGCATGAGGCCTTACAGTGTGGCTCCAAAGGGCTCCACTGCAAGCAGATAAGCAGCTAGCAGATGCTCAGAGTTGCACAATGTGCTGTCCACTGCAGCACCTCCTTTCAGGCTGTTCTCAGAAGATGCCAGGTGTAGGGCAGCAGAGGATGTTCCAGAATTCCCACTGCCTATATTAGCCGTGGGTGTGGGTGGAGACGCCGGGTCACAGGCTTCAGATGCTTCATCCAGGCTGCCATTCTTCTACTGCAGGTGATGACAAGCAGCTGAGGATGGGTGTGGGTCAGCAGCTCGCTGGGAGGGCTCTGTAGCAGCTTCTTTAGGTAGTGGTGTCTTAATATGGTCCATAGTGGTTATTGCAAAACCTCGGGCACCATGGGGGGTAGCGCTGTGTTGGTGTCAAAGAAAGTTTTAGCAACTAATGGTGGCTTGGTGGTGAGTCCTGTGGTAGCTGCCACAGGCAAGGACTCCACCTGCTCTGGGAGGAACATACCTTTAGACAGTTGATTGCTGCTTCCTCCTTGGCTACTGCAACCATGGTCAGCCGTGGCTATGCTTCTAAACAAAGCCTACTGCTTCCACGACAAGACATCAGTATTGCTTGGATCCATATATTTTATATGGCTGCTCGGATCAAGAGTTCCTGGAGATATGCAGTTACACTGCAGAGTCAGTGCCATAAGGGGGGGTGAAGACCTGCCCACTAGGTTCTCAGGGTGGCACTTACCTTCCCACTCTTGGCAGGGCAGTAGAAACATTGGGCAGCATAATGTAAAGTCTACAGTGGTGCAGCAATAATTCCTTTCCCTTATTTTAAAGGGGTGGTCATTTCTTTTTCCCGCTGTTAGTAGGGAGGTTCGCAGCAATAATGGTGCAGCTGAAAATTTTGCAGGTAATTTCTCATGGGCTGGTCAGCAGCAATATGGGACAGCAAGCAGGGTGGTGTAGCGTGCCTGCAGCAATCTTCAGCACTCTCAGCACAATAAAGTTTCTTTTCAGCCACACACATAATCAGTTCACAAGTAGGCACTGAGGAATGATCCTGTTCATGATGTCATAACGGTCTGCAGAGGATGGCATGAGGTGGAGAGGATGGGGGTGGTGGTGGAGGCCAGATGGTGGTAGTAGTCCCTCTCCAGATGTCCCCTGGGCTGATGCACAGGGAAGGAAAGGCACACCCTTGGTCCCATGGGGGCATATCCTGAATTTGATGGTGGTTCTGGGGGCCCTTAATGTTGGTGCATGCAACGATTAGGGAAAGTTCAGCAACAAACAACAGTTCTTTACTGACAAAGAAGTTCAATACAGCATAGCCTTTATCATGCATGGACTGGCTGATCTTACACAGGTTGCAGTTTCCACAGTTCTGTAGGCTGCAAAGATGATAGACAAGCCAAATACTCCCTGAGTCACTCTCAGCCTCTCTGTCTCTTGACAGACTAAGGTATGTTCCTTTGACAGGTTGCTCTACCTTTGGAATAAATCCTCATTGGCTTCCTCGGAGGCAGGTGGTATAAGGTTCTGTCTGCCAGGCCGGTTGAATAATTTCTCTGCTTCCTTTCTCATCATCACTGTCTCAGCTCCAACAGATTACATCAACCAATCTAGGCTAGCAATGGATTATCCAAGGCCAATTAACCCCTTTGCAGCCAGGAAACATACAATTGCATGAATCCCACAAATTATTAACCCTTTCAGCAGAACACCTCGTAAGTAGTGAGATCTTCTTACCATTTGAACTGACCACAAAGAAAAACATCTGACTAATAATTCATGTCTTGGTGGTTTAGCAATTTTTACAAAACTGCAACCGAAACTAACATGTTTTTCACATCACCAAAAGCAAAATAGATGAAGCATTAAAAATAAAACAAAAAAACAGAAGCTCAAAATGTATTCTCATGTTATATTTAATGTGTTTAAATGAAGAAAATGAACTTACCATGGAGATTACAACAATCCATCCCTTCATCCACTATAATTTACTGCACCGATTCCATGTTCATGTGTGTAATCAAGAGTAATTTCAAATGAAATGAGAAACAAGAAATATATCCTCATTTATTTACTGATCAAATGATCCTACATTAACCCCTTAATGACCTTGCCATTTTTCACCTTAAAGGGAACCTGTCACCTCCCAAAACCCTCCCAAGCCGCCAGCAGTACCTGTGTGTAGCCAGCAGCGTGTTTCTGATGATGCCTTTCTTCCTGAAGGCAGATGCAGCAAAAGTACTGAAAACGTTGTTTTATCCCCTGTCTGACGCGCTTCTCCACACAGCGGCCTCCTTGCTTCAAGTCACGGTAACTACGCCCCCTTCCCTGCCCGTTCGCTGTGACTGACAGAGCTTATGCAGAGAGTTTGGCTGCCTTTGCCGAACAGCCGGCTGTCAGTCACAGCGAAGAGGCAGGGAAGGAAACAAAAAATAGCTGTTTTGGCACCGTTTTATTTTTTGTTATTTACAACGTTCATCTGACAGGTTAGATCATGTGGTATTTTTATAGAGCAGGTTGTTACAGACGCGACAATACCAAAAATGACTACTTTTACACAATAACAGTATTTTTTTAACAAAAAAAATCTAGTTTTAGTGTCTCCATATTCTGAGAGCTATAGTTTTTTATTTTTTGGGCGACTATCTTAGGTAGGATCTCATTTTTTGCAGGATGAGATGACAGTTTTATTGGTATGATTTTGGGATGCGTATGACTTTTTGATCGCTTGGTATTACACTTCTTGTGGTGTAAGGCTTTTTTGACACGGTTTTTATTTTTAATTTTTACGGTATTCGCCTGAGGGGTTAGGTCATGTGGTATTTTTATAGATCAGGTTGTTACGGACGCGGCGATACCTAATATGTCTACTTTTTTTTTATTTTGTTTTACATTTAACACAATAGAGGCATTTTTGAAACCAAAAAAATCATGTTTTAGTGTCTCCATAGTCTGAGAACCATAGTTTTTTTTATTTTTTAGGAGATTGTCTTAGGTAGGGGCTCATTTTATGCGGGGAGAGATGACAATTTGATTGGTACTATTTTAGGGTATATACTACTTTTTGATCACTTGGTATTATACTTTTTGTGATGAAAGGTGACAGAAAATTGCTTTTTTTAGCCCAGTTTTTATAAAAAGAATTTTATGGTGTTGACCGGACGAGGTGGATCATGTGATTTTTTTTTTATAGAGCCGGTTGTTATGCAGGCGGTGATACCTAATATGTCTAATTTTATATGTCTCTTTTTCTGGAAAAGGGGCTTTTCTTTTTATTGAAACTTTAATTTTTTTTATTGTTAAAAACACTTTTATTTTACTTTTAATATTTTTTTATTTTTGTCCCACTCTGGGACTTCAACATTACAGGGTCTGATCCCTGTTTCAATGCAGCACAATACATCTTTATTGTACTGCATTGACTATCAGTGTATTACACAGTGTGATACACTGATAGTTTGCCTATGAGAGTCAGCCTGGGGGCTGGGCCTCATAGGCCTCCGTACATGCCAGGCCCCAAGGCCTTGGAATGGCTTGGGGCTGACCCGATGGCTAAGGAGAGGGAGCACGAATCTCCCATACGCCACAGTCAGCGCTGACTGCGGCATATGAGGGGTAAATCCACCGGCTTCGGCGTTATTACCAATGCTGGTGGATGCAGGGATCCATGCTGCTGATTGCCAGACCGCTCATGGGGGGGGGGGGAGGAAGGTCCGCAGGACGAGAATTATCGTCCTGGGGCACAAAGTACTGGCCATTTAGTACCGGCCACCTGGGTCCTTAAGGTGTTAAATGTCTACAAATGTTTCTGTTAAATCATTGAATGACTGAGGCTTTTCTTTAAAGAGCAGCCGTCCCCTCTCCTCACATGTCTGTTTTAGCAACTACTTGCACCCCCAATGTAATAACAATTCTGGAGCATCTACCATTATGGCTCTATGTTGTGCCTTTCCTTTATTATTCCTGCTAGAAGTTATGAATAAATTGCTAGCAGCTTGTAATGAAGGTCCAGCTGGGTGTTACAAGTTGAGGGTGTGTCCCTGCACAGTCTTACACTATCCAATCAGTGCTGCCAGTGTCAGACTGTGTAGGGACACACCCTCAACTGGTAATACTCAGCTGGACTGTCATTGCAACCTGCAATTCAATCATAAGTTCTAGCAGGAATAACAGAAGAAGACATTGACTTGCTGGGCGGATTTTGACATCTGCAGCATGCCAACTGTTGTGGCGTTTTTCTTGTACAGATTTCACCCTTTTCAATAGAAGGGTGAGGCTAGAAGCAGATCTGCTTGCAGGATTTTCAGCCAAAGCCAGAGGTAGATTTGAAAGGAATCAGAAATATAAAGGAAGGACTTATACTTCTCTTTCCTAGTGAATCCACTTCTGGCTTTGGCTGAAAATCCTGCAGAAAAGTCTGCCTCAAATCCTCGGCCAAAAAACTCCACATCAAATCCTCACCAAAGGTCGCATAAAAAATTAGATAGATAGATAGTATAGATTACACATTTAGGTCCCTTTCACATAGGCGAGTATTCCGCGCGGGTGCAATGCGTGAGGTGAACGCATTGAACCCGCACTGAATTCGGACCCATTCACTTCAATAGGGCTGTTCAGATGAGCGGTGATTTTCACGCATCACTTGTGCGTTGCGTGAAAATCGCAGCATCTTCTATATTCCCCATAGAAATGAATGGGGATGCGTGAAAATCGCAAGCATCCGCAGGCACGTGCGAATGCGGTGCGATTTTCACGCATGGTTGCTAGGAGATGATGTTAGTCAATTTACTGTATTATTTTCCCTTATAGCATGGTTATAATGGAAAATAATAGCATTCTTAATACAGAATGCTTACTAAAATGTGGCTTTAGGGGTTAAATTTTTTTTTTTAAATGTACTCACCTCATCCACTTGTTCGCGCAGTCGGCATCTTCTACTTTCTTCTTCTTTCAGGACCTGCCAATGGACCTTTGATGACGTAATCGCTCTCACCACGTGGTGAGCGCGATTACGTCATCAAAGGTCCTTTGGCAGGTCCTGAAAGAAGAAGATGCCGGCTGCGCGAACAGCAGGATGAGGTGAGTTAATTTTTTTTATTTTTTAACCCCTAAAGCCACATTTTAGTAAGCATTCTGTATTAAGAATGCTATTATTTTCCATTATAACCATGCTATAAGGGAAAATAATAAAATCTGCAGAAGACCTAACCCAAACCCGAACTTCAGTGAAGAAGTCCGGGTTCGGGTCTGGGTACCACAGTCAGTTTTTTATCACACGCGTGCTAAACGCATTGCCCCCCCCCCCCCCCCCCCCCCCGCGATAAAAACTGAACATCGGAACGCAATCACAGTCAAAACTGACTGCAATTGCATACCTACTCGCACGATTTTCTCTGATTGACCTAATCCGGACACACTCGTCTGCAAGGGGCCTTAAGGAGCACAAGATTCCGGTAGAAGCTACATTTTTATAAGATGAGGAGTGACCACTTATCTTGCCTATCGTTCCAGTTGAACGCTCACTAGTTCTGTCCTACTACTGGACTTCGCTGCTCTTCCCCCGCAGCGTCTGAGTCATTACCAGCCCTGTCGATTCTTACACTAGCCTCTCCTGTCATTGCATCAGAATTTATAAATAGCTAAGCATACTCATATGCATTTAACCTCCATTGCAACAGTGACATCATATATTTAATTTCAGAACTCGTGTAATAGGGACTTTACCTCTTCAATCAGTATTTCAGGGAGGCAGGGGGGGGGGGAGGAATTGTGCCGATTCTGATCTCCAGCACGTTGTGAACTGATCTGTGTATCTACAATAAAATAAAATAAAGGCATTCACATCAATAAAAGCAGTAATATAGATAGAATACATAATACATTCTCTGATTCACTCAGCTTTAATGATCCTAAAGCTGGGATCAGACTTTGCACTTTGTTGCAGCACAAAACCGGGTTGTGGTTCCAAGAAATGATCCTAAAACGGTGTCTGCACAAAACTACAATGCCAGTTCCAGCGCTGTACTTTTCCAGTTGAAATTATATTGGGAAAAGGTATAAAAATCATAACAAATAAATCAGGCTGCCAGAAAATACGTTTTCAAACGTAACATGTGAATGAGATTTCGGAAAACCACAGGCATCGATGCAATGTGTAGGTTCTGGGGTGCAAACAAAATCTTAGCCAAAGTACAAGGACTACATTTAGCCGGGGTGCCAACGATGAGATCTAGTGATAGTTTTTATAGTTTTTTTTAAGACGTAGCAAACTGCAGCGCAGGACAGCAGATGGACAAGCTCTGCTCACCTCTGTGCTATTCTTTTGACTTTTAATAGGGTTCCATTGAGAGTCATTTCATTGAGGGTCATTAGGTTTTCATTGAGGTTTCTGTTGTTTTGTTTTGATGGCAGGGATAGTGCAGAAGTAGAACAATGGTATAAATCCCTTTGTGAATTCCCCCTTTATCACAAAATCCTATTTCCATGCCCTAATAGAGCATCTAGCCATCATACAGTCAGAAGTGAACCAGCGCATACATTACAGGGATGGTGTTTATTCCAATAGTCGCATGTAATATGATGTTTCAGCTACTAGAATAATGCAGAAAAAGCCTGCGGTACAGATTTTACATCTGCAGCATGTCAATTTAGGCTGGGTTCACACGGGCGTTGCGGGTGACATGCGGGAAAAGAAGCGGGTATGTTGCAGGAAAATGCGCACTTTTTCCCCGCAATGGCAAAGCGTTCTAATGCGTTTTGCATGCGCGTGAGAAAAATTGGCATGTTTGTTACCCAGACCCGAACCCGGACTTCTTCACAGAAGTTCTGGTTTGGGTTAGGTGTTGTGTAGATTTTATTATTTTCCCTTATAGCATGGTTATAAAGGAAAATAATAGCATTCTGAATACAGAATGCTTAGTAAAATGTCCATTGAGGGGTTAAAAATAATAAACAAATTTAACTCATCCCATCCACTTGGTCGCGTAGCGGATCTCCTCTTCTTTCTTCTTCAGGACCTGGCAAAAGGACCTTTGATGATGTCACTGCGCTCATCACATGATCCAGCACCATGGTGATGGACCATGTGATGAGCGCAGTGACATCACCAAAGGTCTTTCTCCTCCCAGACCATCAAAGAAGAAGAAAGAAGACAAGCCGGGCTGCATGAACGAGTGGATGAGGTGAGTTTAATTTATTATTATTTTTTAACCCCTCCAGCGCTATTGTACTATGCAGTCTGTATTCAGAATGCTATCATTTTCCCTTATAACCATGTTATAAGAGAAAATAATAAAGATCGGGTCCCCATCCCGATCGTCTCCTAGCAACCGTGCGTGAAAATCGCATCGCATCCTCACTTGCTTGCGGATGCTTGCGATTTTCGCGCAGCCCCATTCACTTCTATGGGGCCTGCGTTGACGTGAAAAACGCACAATATAGAGCTTGCTGCGATTTTCACGCAACATGCAAGTGATGCGTGAAAATCACCGCTCATGTGCACAGCCCCATAGAAATGAATGGGTCCGGATTCAGTGCTGGTGCAATGCGTTCACCTCACACATTGCCCCCGCGCGGAATACTCGCCTGTGTGAAAGGGGCCTAAGGGTCACAACTTTTACTCTTTGCAATGCATAAAATGCAGCAAATCCACTGCAAAATGTGCAACAAACACTTGGGTAACACTGAGGGTCTGTTGCAGATTCGTCAAGGAAATTCTACTGTGGGAAATCAAACTGTACCTTTGTAAGGCAATCAGTCACTTAGAAATCAGCAACTTCATATCCCGCCCTGACATGTAGGCTGCCACTCTGTTTCTTTACACTATTTCACTGCAGTATGTAATAGGTTAAAGGGGTTATTCAGGAATTTGATATTAATGGCCTAGCTTTAAGATATGTCATAGATATCAGATGGACATGACTCCTACTCCCAGCCCCCCCCCCCCCCATCCGCTGTTTAAGGGGGCCACAGAGGCTTCAGTGAGTTCTGCCGTCTCTTCACAGATCACCAAGCACAGCGCCGTACATTGTATAGTGGCTGTGCTTGGTATTGCAGCTCTACCCCATTCACTTCAATGTGACTGAGCTGCGCCTAGGCCACGTGACTGATGTACAATGACGTTACTGGCCTACAATGTGGCCTAAGGATAGGTCTACACTACGACATTTGTCGCGAGACAAAAAGTCGCACGACAGATAGGGCGCAACAGTTGTCGCGCGACATTTTGTTGCACCAATGTCGCGCGACAATTTTTATAATGGCAGTCTATGGTGTCGCACTGCAACATGCGACATGTTGCGACTGCGACGCGACAGTCGCAGAAAAATCCATCTTGAATGGATTTTCTGCGACTGTTGCGTCGCAGTCGCAGCATGTCGCATGTTGCAGTGCGACACCATAGACTGCCATTATAAAAATTGTCACGCGACATTGGTGCAACAAAATGTCGCGCGACAAATGTCGTCGTGTAGACCTAGCCTAAGAGCTCACTGAGCGTTGTGGCCTCTTACAGCTGCACGGCAGGGGTGCTGAGAGTCGACCCCCCCCCTCAATCAACTATTTATGACCCATCCTAAGGAATCTGCTTAACGGGGTATGTCATCAATGTCAGGTAGGGTTGGGTCCCAGTGAATGGAGAGGTGGCCGTGCATGCACGGTGCACTCATCTTCACTTCGGAGAGCCCCATTCTGGAGATAGGCATGGGTCTCGGGGGTAGGACCCACACTTATCTGACATTGATTTCATATCCTAGCAATAATTTCCCCCTTAAGAAGCCCCCAGAAGTTGCAGAGGCTAAGTTAATGGACCTAGGGATTCCATATCACATCCAAGTGGCAGGTGAGTGCAGTTGTTACATGTAATGCTACTGTCTGTTGCTCCAGGGACCCCCACATAGCACATACTTTACACTAAGGCCTCATGCACACGACCGTTGTGTGCATCCGTGGCCGTTGTGCCGTTTTCCGTTTTTTTTCACGGACCCATTGCCTTTCAATGGGTCCGTGGAAAAATCGGAAAATGCACCGTTTGGCAGCCGCATCCGTGAGCCGTGTTTCCTGGCCGTGAAAAAAATATGACCTGTCCTATTTTTTTCACGGCCAACGGTTCACGGGCCCATTCAAGTCAATGGGTCCGTGAAAGAACACGGATGCACACAAGATTGGCATCCGTGTCCGTGATCCGTGGCACCCCCCTCCCTCCCTCCCTCTATTGTTTTAATACATTGGGGCCAGTGTGCGCGCGCCCCCCCAACCCCCCCCCCCTCCCTCCCTCTATTGTTTTAATACATTGGGGCCAGTGTGCGCACCCCCCCAACCCCCCCCCCTCCCTCCCTCTATTGTAATAATAGCATTGGGGCCAGTGTGCGCACACACACCCCCCCCCCCCCCTCCCGATCATCGGTGGCAGCGGAGTAGAAGATTTTCATACTTACCTGGCTGCTGGCTGCTGCGATGTCTGCGTCCGGCCGGGAGCTCCTCCTACTGGTAAGTGACAGCAATGCGCCGCACAGACCTGTCACTTACCAGTAGGAGGAGCTCCCGGCCGGACACAGAGATCGCAGCAGCCAGCAGCCACGTAAGTATGAATCTTCTACTCCGCTGCCACCGATGATCGGGGGGGGGGGGGGGCACACTGGCCCCAATGCTATTATTACAATAGAGGGAGGGAGGGAGGGGGGTGCGCACACTGGCCACTAACGAGTTAACAACAGGGGAGGGGGTCTGCCCCCTGCTGCCTGGCAGCACCTGCCAGGCAGCAGGGGACAGTCATGTACACAGTTTTTTTGTATATTCTAACCTGAAGCGTCTCCATCACCATGGGAACGCCTCTGTGTTAGAATATACTGTCGGAAATGAGTTTCACGATGTAGCTCATATCCGACAGTATATTCTAATAGAGGCGTTCCCATGGTGATGGGGACGCTACAAGTTAAAATATACCATCGGATTGGAGAAAACTCCAATCCGATGGTATAACAGAACTCCAGACTTTACATTGAAAGTCAATGGGGACGGATCCGTTTGAAATGGCACCATATTGTGTCAACATCAAACGGATCCGTCCCCATTGACTTGCATTGTAATTCAGGACGGATCCGTTTGGCTCCGCACGGCCAGGCGGACACCAAAATGACTTTTTTTTCATGTCCGTGGATCCTCCAAAAATCAAGGAAGACCCACGGACGGAAAAACGGTCACGGATCACGGACCCACGGACCCCGTTTTTGCGGGCCGTGAAAAAAAACTGTCGTGTGCATGAGGCCTTATTTTGTATCCATGTCCATTCTGTTTTATTTTGCGGATAGGATGCGGACCCATTCATTTCAATAGGTCCACAAAAAATGCGGACAACACACCTTGTGCTATCCGCATCCGTATGTCCGTTCCGTAGCCCCGCAAAAAATAAATAAATAGAACATGTCCTATTCTTGTCAGTTTTGCGGACAAGGATAGGCATAAATAGGCATAAAGAAGCTGCCTCCGACCCTCCTGGTGCATCCCTGCACCTCCTTTTATAAAAGAGGTATGGGGCCATTATTTGTGTGTGTATATATACAGTAGTGTGTATGTTTGTGTACCCTTATATGCCTGCATGGTAATCAATGTATGCCGTGTATGTGCATACGTGAGTATACCTGTATAGAGTCAGTGTGACTGTGTGTTCATGTATGTAGTACATGTATTTATGTTTATTATTTTGCAATGTTTTTTTTTTTCATTATCTTTATGACTGAGGAGCCAGATTATTGTGATATACCATATGTAGTTACTGTGGTATTTATCTCAGTATAAAAATGAATAAATAAAAAACTTAGTGTTAAGAAAAGTGTCCGCCAGTTAAATAGGTGATATTTAATCTCAGTGCCTAGTGTAGAATGAGATGTAAATATCTCCCTGCTCTCCCTATTCTTCAGAGCGGCTATTCTCAGCATTACAGCATTGCCCCATTCAAGTGAGTGGCCCCTTCAAACAAGTGACTCTCCAGACAGTCAGAGTCTGACCAATCTTATTGGAAAGCTGGATAACCCTTTTACTCCACGGCCATGTGAAAAGATACAGGGGATTTGTATGGATCTAGTGCCCTGTGAACGTATATTACGAAATGAATCTGCACTTCTCAATTCAGTTGAAATTGGGATAATAGGTGGACATTCGCTTTAAGCTACTTTTTGGCTAGTTTACTTAATATTTGAATCGGCCCCCTCCCATTCCTCAGCCAGCTGTACCTGTTGAGAAATCCATACTCACCTGCTGTTCGCCTCTCCACATGAACAGGGGTCTCATGTGCCTCTGCCACCCATGAATGGCCTCAGCAGTGACATGTCCCCAAGCGGTACTTGACCTAGCAGTGACAGGCTGCTTGGGGACATGTCATCACTGAGACCATTCATTGACTGCAGCAAGGAAGTTGAGCGGCAGGGACCATACGTCCAGTAAAGAGAGCCAGGGAGCCATAATGGATCAGCAAGGAGCAGGTAAATGTGGCTTTCTCCAAAGGTAAAGCTGGATGAGGTGGGGGCAAATTTAAAGGGCATCTGTCAGCAGTTTTGTACCTATGACACTGGCTGACCTGTTACATGTGCGCTTGGCAGCTGAAGGCGTCTGTGTTGGTCCCATGATCGTATGTGTCCACATTGCTGAGAAAAATTATGTTTTCATATATGCAAATGAGCCTCTAGGAGCAACGGGGGCGTTACCATTACACCTAGAAGCTCAGCTCTCTCTGCAACTGCTCTCCACTTTGATTGACTTTAGAAGAAGTCAGGGCCATGCGTGATCATGTTTACACTGCCTGGCCCTGTCAATCAAAGTGCAGAGGGAGAGGCATTTTTTGAGAAGGCTAAGCCTGTAGGAGTAAGGCCTCATGCGCAAGAACATATTTTCTTTCCGTGTCCGTTCAGGTTTTTTTTTCCGGGACCGTATATGGAACCATTCATTTCAATGTGTCCGCAAAAAAAACTGAAGTTACTCTGTGTGCATTCCATTTCCATATGTCCGTATTTCTGTTCCGCAAAAAAATAGAACATGTCCTATTATTGTCCGCATTACAGAAAAAGATAGTACTGTTCTCTCAGGGGCCAGCTGTTCCATTCCGCAAAATACGGAATGCACACAGACGTCATCCATATTTTTTGCGGATCTTTTTTCTGCGGACCGCAAAATACAGACGGTCGTGTGCATGAGGCCTAATGGTAACGCCCCTGCTACTCCTAGAAGCTAATTTGCATATATTAAAACATAATTTTTCTCAGCAATGCGGGCACATATGAACATGGGACCAACACAGTCTTCAACTGCTAATTGCACATGTAACAGGTCAGCCAGTTTCATAGGTACAAATCTGCTGACAGATGCCCTTTATGTTGGACAGCCCCTTTAAAGGGAACCTGTCATGTGGATATTTGATTATAATCGAACTAATTATATACAATCATTAACAACTAAAAAGTACCTTAGATGTATTCACTTACTGGTGTAACAGATGGTTACCTCATAATATGCACACAAAGATGCCGCATGCCACATGCGAGCTGATTTGAGTCCAGCGTGATGTCATTGAGTCCAGCGTTTATTTAATTAACAGCTATAGCCACTCCCCTGCCCACCTGCTGCTGATTCATATGGAAAATAACTGTCATTCAGCAGCAGGTGGGCGGGGAGAGTCAGGAGCTCATGAATATTCATGACTCATCATTATCAGCTGGAGCTTTTCAATACAAGATGTTGGCAGATTGACTGGGTCAATTAAAGAAAGTGACCCAGCATTGTGCTAAGCAAATCAGTCACTTATTTATGTTGTCCTTAGTTAGGACACCATAAAACTGGTGACAGGTTCCCTTTAAGCTAAAAAGTTGTTGTTTTTTTTTTTTTTGGCATATTGTCCTGTGTCTTAGTTGTCAACTCTATACATGAAAGCGTATTAAAAAATGGTCTAAATCTTGGCTGGGGCAGAAAAAAAAAAAAGCAGGACAACCCCCTTTGGAGAGAGCTCAGAGAAGAGCTACTAAATTAGTATATGGATAGCAAGATAAAACTTACCAGGAAAGATTAAAGGACCTTAACATGCATAGCTTGGAAGAAAGAAGAGACCGAGGGGATATGATAGAAACTGCTAAATACATAAAGGGAATCAACAAGGTAAAAGAGGAGAGCATATTTAAAAGAAGAAAAACTGCTACAAGAGGACATAGTTTTAAATTAAATGGGCAAAGGTTTAAAAGTAATATCAGGAAGTATTACTTTACTGAGAGAGTAGTGGATGCATGGAATAGCCTTCCTGCAGAAGTGGCAGCTGCAAATACAGTGAAGGAGTTTAAGCATGCATGGGATAGGCATAAGGCCATCCTTCATATAAGATAGGGCCAGGGACTATTCATAGTACTTAGTATATTGGGCAGACTAGATGGGCCAAATGGTTCTTATCTGCCGACACATTCTATGTTTCTATTGTTTCTAAGTGGGAAAAGGAACAAACATTGATTACTTGTATGAAAATAACTCAAGTACCATACCTCTAAGGTAAATAACCTAAAACAATATAGAAATAAAATAGATATATAAACAGACATATAGATATAACATATATTTATGTAGTAAAATATATGTACATCGTTTCCCTAAATGTAAATAGCATGTGCAATGTTTGTTATATGATATGGACAGGCAGATAGGTAGTGCCTAGTTTGCCTATTTGGTAAATGGCATCTACCTATGTAAATGTCAAGTGCCTTCTTTATAGATAGTTAAATAGGCAGATAAAAATATGTTTTAAATTGACATGCTGTACACAGATTTTCTCCAAAACTGATTATATCATCTTTGTTATGGACAAATAATAGTAAACAAATGATAATAAAAACTTTTCAGTTTATTTTTTGTCACTTTATTTTGGCTATAAAGGGCACACTTTTATACAGCTTGCATGTCATGTAGTAATACAGTAATTCATAATAGGATATTTATGTCCTTAATATACATAATACAATTAAATAGAATACATATAACACTCAGGTTTGTTATTATACCAGGAAGGAAGGCAGAAAATAAAAATAAAAAAATCAGCACACCTTTTCCTCTCACTATTTACTTGCTGCCTTTTGCAAGAGTGACTAATATTACCTCCTTAATTCAAAGCACTACACATTGGAAATAAATTGATTTATAGAATCCTTATACATTTGTATTGTATAATTTAATATTTAGCTAGTTAAAAATATAATAATTTTTTTTATTTTATTTTTTATAAATGTTTTAGGGACAAACCTTTATCGCCAAGAAAAATCAATAAAGAGAATATATTTCGATAAAGAGAATATCAACAAAGAGAAAAATCAGAAAAGAGAAAATATATATATCAATAAAGAGAATATCAACAAAGTGAAAAATCAATAAAGAGAATATATATATAAATCTGTATACATGCTTTATAAATTTTCAGGTCCATTTTATATATAGATATTAAAAATAATTCTGATAATTATGAAACAAAAGGGTTTAATTTGTGTTTCAAAATATTAGTATATTTCTTCATTTGTAATGGAGATTACAATACTGAATATTTAAACAAAACAGAAGTTAATGAACATTATATCAGTATAGTAAAGTATAATGGAAATAATGAATATAGTGTTTTTTAATGAATATTGAATGTTTTTGCTGCATTTTCTTACTGTTGATTTGAATTTGATTTTATTTAGAAGAATGTTTTATTGCTATTATCTGTCATTTTATATACTTATATGTTGAAAAAATATATTTTATTAAGTGAAAAGGTTAAAATTGTTCATTGAACTGTATCTTTCTGATATTGCAGACAAATAATAATTTAAAAAATATATTTTTAAATAAACACTAAATGTATGACTATTACAGCACTTTTAGAACAAAATGGATAAAATGTAGTAAGAATACATGAGCTTGTTAGCTGCACAATAGACCTGCATTTCTTTGCAGTCAGCACAAAGCTTTTTGTTGAGATGTCTGGTCACTTTGTCTTGTCTTGTCATTGCCACTTGTTAAACACAAATTGTATTAATGCCCAGAACACAGAAATCAATGCAGAAGCAGAGCACTTCACCTCTAGTATAAGAACAAATATGTTAGATACACAAATAATAGACAATGGAAATGTGATCATTAACCAATCCCTATACTTCATTTTATAAACTCAGAGAGCAAAATGAAAAACTTTCAATTATTATCTAAGTATATTTAGTTTATTTGATTCAGTTGTAATGCAACTTTTATTAGATACATTTTCCTGGGTAAAAATAAATCAGAGTAATTTATAATATCACATATTCTGGTACATTTGTAATTATAGCAAAGAATAAATATTTGCAATATTTTGGCAATTCAATTATTATCATTGTTATCACAACTATTCACATTAATAAGTGTGATAATTTTTCAGATGTATAGATAGATTAGATGGAAGATAGATAAATAGATAGAAAACATAATAACTTTATGAATAATATATAATTAAAACTACTGCTAATTACTGAATATATAAAAAATAAATACATAATAAAATACAAATGTTCTGTATTAATATATGGTGAACTATGTTATCTTATATTTTGACATTAATATTATTTTACACACTTAATTATTATTATACCTATTACACAGGCACATTATATTATGTGTTACATTATTTAATGACTTTTAGAATTTAGTAACAAATAATAAAAGCATTATAAAACAAGTAATATAACTAATTGGCATCAGCAAATAAATATATGAAAATGAGGATTTTAAAAGCTGGAATGCTTTGCCTTTTCTTCACTTTTCATAGAGATCTACCTTAAATAGGTGGAAGAGATCAAATAAAACAGACTAGCCTGATAATAAAATAATAAAACACGGTCATTTTATTCTATGTGTCACAGTACAATGTTATTCATTGTTTTTTCTAATTTTATTTATTTTTGAACATTAACATTTTGCAGATTCGCCCTGTAATTTAAGTGAAAGTTTTTGGGGGAGAAAAAACATATCCAAAACATTTTTCCTATCGATTTTTAAAATGTTTGTTCTTTTAGAATGATGATCCTAGGGAAACTTAAAGACAATTAACAGATATCTGCTTATATCCATCTCTCCACCTTAGGTTCTCCTCGTTATAATGGGGAATAAGCATTTAGATTTCACAGGTGCTACAAAATACTTTTTCTTTTTGGAATCTTGATTTCATTCTAACGATGTGTATGTACCTCTACATTTATTTATACATTGTATAGATTTAGTTTGGTGTGATGTATACATTTTATATGTAAGTATGGTATTTGCATGGTGTTAGTTCACATTTTTACCTCCACATTACTGCTTTCAGTGCCCTCTTACTGTGCAGAAGACTTGGCAGAAGACTGCAAACCTCTCTTTCCTCCTTCTTCTCCCACAGAGATCCGGAAAATCCAGGCAGTATAGAAGAAGAGGAGCTTGTGAACCAGCAGTGGTGCTTGGTGGATTGCAGTGCCCCATCACCCACAGCTCCTGCACAGAAATGGAGAAGTCTGCCACTCCTGATCCAGGATATGTGCATGAGCTCATCTGATAGATATGTCAGGCTGCATCAGACTATTTACTGACTCATTTCTAGAAGCCAGTGCATGCTATGAGTCTGTGTGAATCATAATCGATAAGGTTTGTCAGTCATGTCTGTAGATGGAGAAGATAAGAAGGAGCCTTATGGAAGGAGTACACACAGATCATTGCCAGGTGTATTCCTTACTGCAAAAAAATAAAAATAAAAAAAAAGATGTACAAATACTGTCAAATAAACAGATTTATAGAAGTAAACCATGTTGATACATGGAGGATTCATTTCCTGGAAAAAATAATATTCGTCCTAATAGAATTTAGAACTTATAGCAAGACAAATAAGAAGAAAGAAACATAATAATAGTCCTAATAGAATTTATAGTAAGACAAATACAAATAATAATAGTCATAATAAAAGAGATAATAAGTCTGTATAATGCGGATGTTATAATAACAGTATAATAAGGGATGCATGCAGGCAATTGTTCTCTGTAACATGGGGCACTAGATTTCCCAACATGAGCTGTGCTCTGAGTATGGCTGCCATTCCCTTGCCAAGTCCTCAGACAATATGAGCATTTATACAAGTGAGAAGCATTATTGTGCTGCCAGTCATGAATAGTCCATTACTCTCCAATGCAGATGACTGAGAAATGCAGCCTGACAATCCAAGTGTCACATTCTGCCTGCAGCCACATCCCAGTCTGCAGACTATAGGTTGCAGGAGGCTGCTGATCATAATAATAATGCCACAGGGTCCACAGCCTAAATTGTGCTTTTATATCATAGGAGAGAGGATGACCCTGGGTTATGCCCTAATGTATGCAATGCAGTGGAGGGCTGAGGATTGAGAATTTGCATGATCCCTGCTTAGGAGCTTAGAGAACAGGAGGCATAGTCCTCCTGGTTCATATTATGTAAGGTTATAATGACAGGAGTGGGGTTAGATCCTCTGCATGTGCTGAGGTCCAGGTGCTGGATGCATGTGATGGGATGAAAACCTGCAGGTTGTGCGCACAGCTCTGATGGCCGCTGTAAGTGATTGTATCTGTCACATGGAGACACTGAGCGGGTGTGCTGCGTGTCTTGTATGTAGGGATTGTTTCTTTACACATTGTTAGGGCTCATGCACACGACCGTATGTATTTTGCAGTCCGCAAAAAACGGATCCGCAAAAAATACGGATGACGTCCGTGTGCATTCCGTATTTTGTGGAAACGGAACAGCTGGCCTCTAATAGAACAAAACTTTCCTTGTCTGTAATGCAGACAATAATAGGACATGTTCTATTTTCTTGCGGAAAGGAAATACGGAAACGGAATGCACACGGAGTAACATCAGGTTTTTTTTGCGGACCCATTGAAATGAATGGTTTCGCATACGGTCTGCAAAAAAACAAACGGAACGGACACAGAAAGAAAATACGTTTGTGTGCAAGAGCCCTTACACTCTTAGGCCTCCTGCACACGACCGTTTATTTTTCCCCCCGTTTACTGGCCGTTTTTTGCGTTCCGTATACGGTCTGTATACGGAACCATTCATTTCAATGGTTCCGCAAAAAAAACGGAATGTACTCTGTATGCATTCCTTTTCCGTTTTTCCGTTTTCTGTTCCGTTTAGGGTCCATTCACACGTCCGTAATTTGGGTCCGCATTCGTTCCGCAATTTGCGGACCCATTCACTTTCAATGGGGCTGGAAAGGATGCAAATCCACATTTCCTGGATCCGCATCCGCATTTTCGGGATCCGCATCCGTTTTTCGGGATCCGCAATTTTGTTCCTGAAAAAAATAGAACATGTCCTATTCTTGTCCGCAATTGCAGACCAGAAAAGGCATTTTCTATATATAGTATCTGTGATGTGCAGTCCGCAAATTGCGGATCGCACATTGCAGGTGTCCGTGTTGCGGATCCGCAAAACACTTACGGACGTGTGAATGGACCCCTAAAGATGGAACATGCACTATTATTGCCCGCAAATCACATTCCATGGCTCCATTCAAGTCAATGGGTCCGCAAAAAACGGAACATATACGGAAATGCATCCTTATGTCTTCCGTTTCCGTTCCGTTTTTTGCGGAACCATCTATTGAAAATGTTATGCCCAGCCCAATTTTTTCTATGTAATTACTGTATACTGTATATGGCATACGGAAAAATGGAACAGAAAAACAGAACAGAAACGGAAACACAATGAAAAAAAAACCCGGAACAACGGATCCGTGAAAAACAGACCGCAAAACACTGAAAAAGCCATACGGTCGTGTGCAGAAGGCCTTATCCTGTCTGCCTGATTGCAGGGGGAGTGAATAGGGAAAGTAGAGAGGAATGAAGGAGTGTGGGAATGGGAGCACTGGAAAAGTAAAGAGAAGGACTGGGAGGGAGAGAAGGAGGGATAGTGGAGGGGAAGACTGGGCTGAGGGTGCAAACTCTAGAGGAGACAGTGGTAAAGAGGAAGATGAAAGAGGAGAGAGAACTGAAAGAAAAGAATGGAAATTAATAAATGAAGGAATGATAAATATGATGTAAGAAGAGAGGGCAGAAAGAATGAGAATGAAATAATGATAATAGATAGATATGATAGAGCAAAATAGAGATAGATAGATAGATAATAGATTAAATAGATAGATATGATAGAGCAAAATAGAGATAGATAGATAGATAGATAGATAGATAGATAGATAGATAGATAGATAGATGTCTAGTAGATATAATGAAAGAATGAAGGATAAAATGAGAATAAAAGGAATGGCTGAAAATGAAAGAATGTCAGATAGATGGAACGGGTAAGAATGAGGGTAGACATAGGGAGAATGAAAGAATAAAACATAGAAGGAATGACTGACAATAAGAGGATACAATTAGGAAATGAATCAGTGAGAATGAGAGGGACACTATAAGGGAGATAAAAAATGAGAATGGAGTATAAAATGAGTGAGAATGAAATAATGTTGAAGGGAGAGAAAGAAAGAAATAGGCAGAAAGAATAAGAAAGAGAGAACAAGAGAGTGAACCAAAGCATGAAAGGTACTTAGAAATAGAATGACAATGAATTAAAGCCAATGGGTGGAGAGAATAAGAGAGAGACGGGGAGGAGATGAGGTGGAAAGGGATTACCAGGCAGTGATAGGGAAAGTGAGAGACGGGGAATCAGACAAGCTTTGTGAGAATGAGAGGGAGAAAGTGATTGAGAGTGTTGAGCTCGCGCTTGTAGGGCGCTCCAGCTACTGGCTCTTGTATACACACAGCACATCTGTCACAAAGAGGGAGGAGTAAGGGTATGACCACAAGCCGCGGCCACGTCGCGATTGCAGCACAGCCATTCTGTGGTCGAGTACCACGGGACGAAGCTTGCCCTTGCTAACTAATGAGGACTGCACTGCATAGCTGGTCTGCATGGTTAATGGCAGCACGACATTGAAGGTGCTGCGCGGCCATTAACAATGCAGACCAACTATACAGTGCAGTCTCATTAGTTTAACAAGGACTCGACTGCAGCGCGACCACGTCACAACCGCAACACGGCTGCGCCGTGCGATCGTATCCTAAAGGTTTCCTTCTTTTGTATTTTTACAGATTAATCTTAATTCACCGACATCTGGTCCAAGCCCGGCTCGGGGCAGCACTAGGGAAGTCCCCAGGTTGGACTCTTCTCCAGCAACCATGAATAGCTTCCTTGTCAGCAGACTCCAGGCTCTGTTACAACAGCCTGGATTGTTTCCGTCCCCACAGCAACACTGGGCATTTTCATTTTGCACTGCCAGTTCATTATCAGAAAACGCCTGCAGAGGGCGGAAGGCTCTGTGAGGGGAACTGTGGCTTATGCAATGAAATCCAAACAACACTGGACTACAATGATGAGCCTTGTGGAGGGGAGACGCAGGGAATCAGGCCCCTTTTGGATGTCATGTCTGATCTTTTTACCATGCGGCCTATTTTTCTTCTCCATTTTTATTGCAGTTGACAATATTATTATTATTTATAACTGCAGATACAAGCGTGGCCGGCCAGTGCTGGCCTAGATTTACTAATGTGTCAAAGCCTACATTCTGTCTAAAAAGGGCGCAACATGGCACCACTAGGGTTTATGACTTATTCAAAAAAAAAAGTGGGGCCTTGCTGGGAAGGGGTGTGGTCTGAAATGCGCCATTTTGTGCCAAAATTACACTGCAATTCTGGCATACAATTCTGCAAGCCAAGCGATAGTTGGTATAGAGTTAGACAATAGTGTCTCTCACTGTCATCCAGTCTGAGCCCCTGTGATAAAGGTGGTGCAAGGTCTAGGGACCACAGTGTGAAATATGGAAGGCGTGCTGCAGCAGATGATAGCGATTTACAGGCGGCACCGAGCAGTTGGTCCACAATGAGAAGCTTATTGCTAGGCATTATGAGATGATAACCCCCCCCCCCCCATCACATTAGTAACCAGCATCCACTACACACAATGGAAGGAGAAGTAGTTCAGACGCAGACTGCGGCACCGGAGGCACAGGGAACAGCTAATCGGTGGAGGTGCGGGGTGTTGGACCCTAGCCGATAAGATATGGATGGCATATTTGGAAGATAGGTCAACATAAGAGGACTGGAAAACCCCTTTTAGGCTTTGTTACATCTTCGTTTCGGACATCCAGCAGCCTGATCCTGCGCAAATGCCAACTGTCGACCGGACGAAAAACCATTGCATGCAATGTTTTTTGGTACGCAAAAAATGCAGGATATCGGCCCGGGTCACTGCCATACCCCATTAGGGAATGGCCTGCCGGATCTCCAGAGATGTGAACAAGGCCTTAGACCTCTCGCACACGACCGTATGGCTTTTTCTGTATTTTGCGGTCCGTTTTTTTACAGATCCGTTGTTCAGTTCTTTGTTTCTGTTCCGTTTCCATGCTGTAGTTTCGAAAAAAAATCTCCGTATGGTTTCAGTATGCCATCCATTGTTTGAGGATCGCAAACAGAAACATAACATTTTTATCATTAATGTAATGTACAGTAATGTGTTTTAACAGTATACACATGGCAAAGTGGGCATGGATCCGCAAAAAACGGATGGCATACAAATGCGTTCCGTAATGCATTCTGTATTTTATTTGGACCCTTTGACTTGAAAAGATCCACGGATCGTTATTTGCGAGCAATAATGGGACAAATTCTATCTTTCAGCGGAACGGAAATACGGATACGGAATGCATATGGAGTACAAACGTAATCCGCAAAAACGGACCGGAAACGGAAGAACAAAAACGTTTGTGTGCAAGAGGCCTAACACAAACTATTTTAGCAACGGGTTGCTTCACATAGACAAGAAGGGGTTCGCAAAGGTATTTGTTTATTTTTTACAAAATATGTGTCAAACAACCCCAGAGTTAGGGCTCGTTCACACAAACGTGTGCTGCCCGTTGCCGTATTACGGACCGCATTTGCAGATCCGCAATACACGGGCACCATTCCGTGGCCATTCCGCATCACAGATGCGGACCCATTCATTTGAATGGGTCTGCAAATCCAAAGATGCGGAACGAAAGAACGGAACGCTACGGAACACTACACAGTGCTTTCTGGTGTTCCGTTCCGTGCTTCCACACCGCAAAAAGAACTTGCTCTATCTTTTTGCGAAATGGAAGTGGATGGGTCTGTGATCCCCATGAGCCTGCCCCACGGACGGTGCCCGTGCATTGCGGTCCACAGCACGGGCTTCACACGTTCATGTGAAATAGCGCTTAAGGTGGATCTGGTCGCTCTCCTGACTGTCTGTTTTAGTAAATACTTGTATTCCCCATGATATAACGATTCTGAAGCATCTTCTCTTGTAAGCTACTTTCACACTAGCGTTAAACTTTTCCGGCACTGAGTTCTGTCCTAGGGGCTCAATACTGGAAAAGAACTGATCAGGCATATCCCCATGCATTCTGAGTGGAGAGCGATCCGTTCAGGACGCATCAGGATGTCTTCAGTTCAGTCACTGTTACGATATTTGGCCGCAATGCTGGATCCGGCATTATTTTCCATTGAAATGCATTAATGCCGGATCCAGCATTGAGTGTTCCGGCAAAACGGATCCGGCTTTCCGGTCTGCGCATGTGCAGACCTTTAAAAATGCAAAAAAAATATAAAATATCGG
Source organism: Bufo gargarizans (assembly GCF_014858855.1). Classification (NCBI taxonomy): domain Eukaryota; kingdom Metazoa; phylum Chordata; class Amphibia; order Anura; family Bufonidae; genus Bufo; species Bufo gargarizans. The sequence continues at coordinate 53,293,660 of NC_058082.1, read as the reverse complement.
ATCCGTTTTTCGGGATGACACCGGACAGACGGATCTGGTGTTTCAATGCATTTGTTAGACGGATCAGCATCTGGATCCATCTACAAATGCTATCCGTTTGCGTCAGGATTGCCGGATCCGGCAGGCAGTTCTGGCGACGAAGCTGCCTGCCGGATCTTCACAACGCAAGTGTGAATGTACCCTAAGGGCTTGTTCACACTAACATTTTTTGCGTTCCGTATATGGACCGTATATGGAGCCATTCATTTCAATGGTTCCGGAAAAAAAAACGGAATGTACTCCGTATGCATTCTGCTTCCGTATTTCCGTTCCGTTCAAAGATAGAACATGTCCTATTATTGCCCGCAAATCACGTTCCGTGGCTCCATTCAAGTCAATGGGTCCGCAAAAAAAGAACGGAACACATATGGCATGTACTCCGTATGTCTTCCGTATCTGTTCCGTTTTTGCAGAACCATCTATTGAAAATTTTATGCCCAGCCCAATTTTTCCTATGTAATTACTGTATACTGAAACGAGGATCATTCATGCTGAGGTTCTGTTCTTTCATTGTCAGAAGAGTTTTCTCTCTCCTAATGAATAGATGGATGGAGAGTAGTCAGAAGATGAGCAATCGCTCCGCAGTTATGTTATGTATATGGCTGTCTTTGGCTACCTGCACTCGTTGCGGATTACCTGTGATTTTCGCACTGAAAAAACGCAGCATAATACAGTACCAGCAAAGTGAATGAAATCTGACGAATCTCATGCACGCGTTGAGCATTTTTTACAGCTATGCCACATGTCAATAGTTTGTGTGATTCTGCCCCTTATATAGTCTGGCTTTCTCCATAGACTTTAATAAGGTTGTTAACATAAACAGAAAATTCATACCAAAATGCGCAACAAAAACCGCACATAAAAATAATGAAAACCACAATAGTGCGGATTTATGTGCGTTTTTTTAATGCTGTTTTGGTGCAGATTTCGTGTGGATTTTCTGCATACAGATTTGCACCATGTGCAGGTAGCCTTTAGCTGTCATTCTTGACCCTCCTGGTCTATGGCCTGCATACAGCTAATGGGCCCCCAAACCGCCAGGAAACACGTCTTACCAATAATATCACCTAGTGTTACACGAAACAACGTCAAGGTGATTGCATCTGTCGTGTACAGTCCACATATCCTATTGTGTGATCGACGCCTGGGGTCATTTGTAACATGGCTACATTTTACAGTAACCTCCAGTCTCAGAATGAGCGACTGACGATCCAGCGGTATCAGCAAGAAACATGAACATTTTCCCAGTCAGGTCTTGTCATTGCAAAACATATAAATAAATACATAAATACATAAATAAATAATATATAATGTATCCGCTCTGTGCCTCCGCTCCGTATCTTGAGCATTGCGGACCCATTCAAGTCAATGGGTCCGCATCCGTGATATGGAGTGCACAGGGCCAGTGCCTGTATGCCCGTATTTTTCAGACCCGGGGCCACAATACGGGCATGGGGCACACGCGGTCGTGTACATGAGCCCTAACACTGGGTCTTTCCTGGGCTCCTCAATCAGTTGCCCCAGTCTCTATATGAGTCCCCTATACGTCTTAGGGCTCATGCACACGGCCGTAGTTTCTGTCTGATTCCAATCTCCATTGTTTGTGGATCCATTCATTTCAATAGGCCCCGAAAAATAGATAGAACATGCCCTTTTCTTGTCCGTTTTGCGGACACGGATATGACATTTCTACAGAAGTTAAAAACGAAATGGTGGAATGCACTCGGCCAGGATCTGACTTTTACAGATCCGCCATTTGGTGTCTATAAAGCGCTTACGGCCGTGTGCATGAGCCCTAAGGCCGAGACTTAGTAACACCCAGTTATCATTTTTTTCCTACATTTCCTAGAGGAATAACAGAGGAATGACACAACACAGAGTAAAGAAAAGATTCTCCAGAATATTCTTATTCTTATGGGTATTTACTAAAACAGACATGTCAGGAGAGCTAAATAGTACTCATTAAGGGCCCATTCACATGTCCATAGTGTATTGCAGATCTGCAATACACCCGGCCGGCACCCCCATAGAAGTGCCTACTCTTGTCCGCAATTGCGGACAAGAATAGGACATGCTCTATTTTCTTGCGGAGCTGCGAACCAGAAGATCGGGGGCGCGCTCCGGAAATGCGGATGTGGAGAGCACATAGAGTGATCTCCGCATCTCTTCCGGCCCCATAGAGAATGAATGGGTCCGCACCCCTTCCGCACAATTGCAGAACGGGGGCAGACAACACTTGCGGACGTGTGAATGGAGCCGTAGAGTACTTTAAACGTGGGATTGATAGGGAAAATCAATAGGTTTCAAGCAGGATGTCTGAACATGGTGCCAAAAAGCAGTTTGGGTGCCGGCAGCTGGGGATCCAGCTCTTGTTCTAGAACCATTTATGAATCTCCCAGGACAAGCCGTGTACAACGTTCAACGGGGCCTAAAAAGGTAAACTTATGAGCCTCCTAGTGATCACTTAAAGGTTTTTTTTTTAATAGATTTATTTAAATAAAACTTAAAGGAGTTGTTCAGGATTAGTAAAACGTGGCTGCTATCTTCCAGAAACAGCGCCACCCCTGGTTTATGGGTTACGTCAGGTAATGCAGCTTGCTTCTGTTGGACTCAATGTGGCAGAGCTGTAATACCACACACAACCTGTGAATAGGGGCAATGCTGTTTTTGGGAGAAAGCAGCCATGTTTTCCTGGTCCTGCACAACCCCAATAAAAATTGCATATGATTTCTACAACTTTCTGATATAGAAAAGTCTACCTCTTTGAGAAGATCACCTCTGATCTCAGATCCTCCGCTCAGCCATACATTATGCATACTGGCCATCTTCTTCTGCATAGAAGACCACATTTTACCACAATTTCTGGTGGTTGACTCACAGAAGTTTCACTTTGTGTTTCAGTCCCTTACAAACTGCAAGATCTCTGCTTGCTGTCAAAGAATGGGAACATTTTTATTAATGTCAAAACCTGTACAGCCATATTACAGAGAGGTGGATCCCATTGTATCCAGTCTAGGCAATCCTCTGTGAGCTGACCACAACATCACAATCTTCTCAGGTAAATATAGGAGCATGGATTACAGGCTGTACAGATTAATGTCTAGACTGGATACAATTTTATCCAATACTCAGTATTAGGTTTGTACAGATTTTCTGTATCTGGATGTGAGCAAAACTGTTACCATTCACTGACAGCAAACAGAGATTTTGAAAATGGTGATGAATTGAGACAAATTTATACATGAAAGTTGCAGAACATTTCATTTTCTAATGGCTAAGCACTTGCTTCACAAAATCAGAAAACTCTTCTAAAAGGCCATTTGAAAACCTGAGATGATGGTCGATAACCCCACTATCTCAGGGGCCCCAGAAGCTGAGATATGTGGAGTTATTTGTTAGGGTCCTTGTACAGCTGTAGCCACCAAAACCGTTTCAGTGTGACTATGGAGGACCACCGCCATCTGTTCAGCGTGACTATGGAGGACCACCACCATCTGTTCAGCGTGACTATGGAGGACCACCACCATCTGTTCAGCGTGACTATGGAGGACCACCACCATCTGTTCAGCGTGACTATGGAGGACGACTACCATCTGTTCAGCGTGACTATGGAGGACCACCAACATCTGTTCAGCGTGACTATGAAGGACCACCACCATCTGTTCAGCGTGACTATGAAGGACCACCACCATCTGTTCAGCGTGACTATGAAGGACCACCACCATCTGTTCAGCGTGACTATGGAGGACCCCCACCATCTGTTCAGCGTGACTATGGAGGACCACCACCATCCGTTCAGCGTGACTATGGACGACCACCAGCATCCGTTCAGCGTGACTATGGAGGACTACCACCATCTGTTCAGCGTGACTATGGAGGACCACCAGCATCTGTTCAGCGTGACTATGGAGGACCACCACCATCTGTTCAGCGTGACTATGGAGGACCACTACCATCTGTTCAGCGTGACTATGGAGGACGGGACGACTACCATCTGTTCAGCGTGACTATGGAGGACCACCAACATCTGTTCAGTGTGACTATGAAGGACCACCACCATATGTTCAGAGTGACTATGGAGGACCTCCACCATCTGTTCCGCGTGACTATGGAGGACCACCAACATCTGTTCAGCGTGACTATGAAGGACCACCACCATCTGTTCAGCGTGACTATGAAGGACCACCACCATCTGTTCAGCGTGACTATGAAGGACCACCACCATCTGTTCAGCGTGACTATGGAGGACCCACGCCATCTGTTCAGCGTGACTATGGAGGACCACCACCATCCGTTCAGCGTGACTATGGAGGACTACCAGCATCCGTTCAGGGTGACTATGGAGGACTACCACCATCTGTTCAGCGTGACTATGGAGGACCACCAACATCTGTTCAGCGTGACTATGGAGGACCACCAACATCTGTTCAGCGTGACTATGAAGGACAACCACCATCTGTTCAGAGTGACTATGGAGGACCACCATCATCTGTTCAGCTTTACTATGGAGGACCACCACCATTTGTTCAGAGTGACTATGGAGGACCACCACCATCTGTTCAGCTTGACTATGGAGGACCACCACCATCTGTGACATGGAAATCAGCTCCCAGATTGTTTAGTGGGGTCTGATGCATTTTCTAATGGATTATAATTGTTTTACTGATGTTATTTAATTATTTTATATCCAAAAGATCTTGTTACATCACCCGAAACATCTTCACCTGTATAAGTAAATGACTACCTAGAGCACTACTAGTTCCTGACTACCTAGAGCACTACTAGTTCCTGACTACCTAGAGCACTACTAGTTCCTGACTACCTAGAGCACTACTAGTTCCTGACTACCAGAGCACTACTAGTTCCTGACTACCCGGAGCACTACTAGTTCCTGACTACCCAGTGCACTACTAGTTCCTGACTACCCAGAGCACTACTAGTTCCTGACTACCTAGAGCACTACTAGTTCCTTACTACCTAGAACACTACTAGTTCCTGACTACCTAGAGCACTACTAGTTCCTGACTACCTAGAGCACTACTAGTTCCTGACTACCTAGAGCACTACTAGTTCCTGACTACCCGGAGCACTACTAGTTCCTGACTACCCGGAGCACTACTAGTTCCTGACTACCCAGAGCACTACTAGTTCCTGACTACCCAGAGCACTACTAGTTCCTGACTACCTAGAGCACTACTAGTTCCTTACTACCTAGAACACTACTAGTTCCTGACTACCTAGAGCACTACTACTTATTTATGACTACCCAGAGAAGTATTAGTTCATGACAACCTCAAGCACTACTAATTCATGACTAACTAGATAACTATTAGTCCCCGATTACCTAGAGCACTACTGATTCATCACACCCTAGAGCGCTACTAATTCTTGAATACCTAGACAACTATTAGTTTCTAATTAATGACTACTTAGGTTACTATTAGTTCATGACTACCTAGAGCACTACCAGTTTATGACAAACTAGAACACTAGTAGTTAATTAGGACTACCTAGAGGACTGCTAGCTTATGACTACCCAGTGCACTTCTAATTCATGAATACCCGAAGCACAACTACTTCATGACTACAAAGACAACTACAAGCTCATAACCACCTAGAGTACTAGTAGTTTATGACTACCTAGAGTACTAGTAGTTTATGACTACCTAGAGTACTACTAGTTTATGACTACCTAGAGTACTAGTAGTTTATGACTACCTAGAGTACTAGTAGTTTATGACTACCTAGAGTACTACTAGTTTATGACTACCTAGAGTACTAGTAGTTTATGACCACCTAGAGTACTAGTAGTTTATGACTACCTAGAGTACTAGTAGTTTATGACTACCTAGAGTACTACTAGTTTATGACTACCTAGAGTACTACTAGTTTATGACTACCTAGAGTACTACTAGTTTATGACTACCTAGAGCACTACTAGTTTGACTACCTAGATCACCATTTATGTTTTCCTAGGTAGAGCACTATTAGTTTAGGACTATAGCGCGTGTTCTTAAAATCTATAAGACATTTTGGGGAGTACTATGTAAAGGATCACAAATAAATAAATATAAAGAGCTGTCCCCCCTCCTGACATGTCAGGTTTAATAACTTCCGTACTTGCACCCCCTGTAATAATTTTGCAGCATCTATTCTATTACTCCTTATAGATACATTTTCCAACTGGGCGTGACCGTTCCTTTGTCCCTGCACAGCCTCCCTCTGGTAGCCCTGATTGGACACTGTCAGAAACTGCAAGGACACACCCTCCACTGGTAACACCCAGTTGGCAATTTATTCAGAAACTGCTAGTAGGAATAATAAAGGAACACAGGACGCTCCATGGGAAGTGCAGCCATGTCAGGACAGGCCCTCTAAGGAGGGTACAAGCTCCTATGCCGTCCATGGCAGAGGGACCATCCCTAAACCAGGTCACTCCTGCGGGTGACTACCTCTGGAGCAGCCATGTTTCTAGGCTGCCAATCGCCGTTGGCAGCAGCACGGTGGGCGTGGCTTTCTAGCCTTCCCTGTGCGACAATTTGTATACATATCTACAGACAGAAGTGCAGAAGTCGGAGCGGGAGCTGCAGCTTGTAACACACATTTTCCACAAGCAATGAGACATTTTGTAAGCAAATATTTAATATTTTTCACATTCAGTAACGTAGAGGCAGAAGGCGGCAGCTCCCGCACAGCCCCGCACCTCACTCGTCCCGTACGGCACTAGTGACAGCAGCGGGCAGGCGGGGAGTGGGCGGGGCGTGGGCGGGGCCGGCTATGCCCGGGCACTTGACTCGTGTGATCCTCGGCTGGGGGAGGAGGCGGCGGCTCGCAGTCAGCGCCGTGTGTTGTGTTGTGGCCACGCCCCTTCTCTCCGCGATGTTGACGCAATGTATAAATAGTGGAACAAAGACAACTTCCTAGAAGCTTTGCCTGGTGTGCACGGCGGCCGGCGGCGAGCTGCGTCTGCTGCCCGGAGAGAGGACAGACTGGGGCACTGGATGTTACCATTGGACAGCCCGCAGCCGGCTCCCTATCATTGGGCTTCCCCCCAGTAAGTGTCATCCCGCCGCCACTCTCTGCTCTGTTATTACTGTGTACAGAGCTAAGCTGCCGCAGTCCGCTGTGTGCACGGGCTGAGAGCGGAGCCGGGCTCCGGTCCCTGTGCTCTCCATCCCGGTCCCCGGGGAACGGCACCTTTATAATAGGTGCTGTTGCAGCCGGTTTAACGGGCTCCCCCCCCCCTTCTTCATCTCTGCCGGCAGCCGAGGGGTTAATATCCACTTGTCTTCCCCCAGCTCGCAAGCCCATTGGACGAGGCGCTGCTACTGGGGACATGACGTCACCTGCCCGGCGCTTCTCAATGAATTGTCTTGTATTGATGGGTTCTAGTGGGATGAGGTCTGCACTGCAGGTAGGTGGCCCGGCGTGTGCAGGGGCAACAGAGCCCGGAGGGAACGGTAGGTGAAGGGATGCGGGACTGACCGGGGCACGGACGGGAGCGTTGTGTTTACAGTTACAACAGGCGTATTGTGACGTCACCTGATTGACAGGTCGCCCTGCCAGAGGGAAAAGTCGCTGGCGGCTGACAACGGGCTAATTTAAGCAAGGGGTGACGTCATCGCCTCCTTGACAACAGTAGAGGCAGCGCTGCCCCCCCCCCCCCCCCCCCTTATCTGAGACCCAGAAGTGACAGCCTGAGGGACAATGCTTCCTGGAGAGACAATAACCATTAAAAGCAGCAGAAACTGCCCACAACTCCTCCATTCCTGGCCGCCGGGATGGGTTCTCACACAGTTCTGTTATGTGTGTGTTCAGTGTGCGGTATCTCCACAGACATCGCGTAATCCGCATGCACTTGGGGGACATACCTGTATCTGGATGCCCCCACCCTTTTTATTTTTACTATGGGGATCCTAGTTATTATTTACATTAACTGTTCATAGAAGGCAATATTTAAAGATCTTTTGGCAGTGGTGTGCAGTTCAAGATGAAATGCGAAATGTTGTCCTTTTGTATCAGTCCGCACCGAGATAAGACTCCTATATAAATGGGTTTAGTGCTGAGGGGGAAGAGGTGATCTGCTAGAATAATGGTAGTTTGTGGAATTAGGATAACAGTATGCCCGTGGCTCTATTATTCTTTTTAAAGCTCTAGATCAGGGTGCCCCACCTGCGGCCCTCGATACCATTCTGTGTGGCCCCCAGGCGTCGTACCAGACATGTATGTCTGTCGTGCGGCTGCTCACGTGTATCTTTCATGTATTCTCTCATTAGATGAGGGTCCTGGAAGTGTAACCAGACATTTCTGGTATGTACTGTAGGTGCGATGTGCCCGTAAATAATGTATGTCAGTTGCTAAAATCCTTTTAAATGTTGTTTTTGGCCCTTGGGATTGGTTTAGTCTGACAATGGTCACCAACCAGAAAAGGTTGTGCAAAGATGGCCACAGACCAGTGTAATGTCTCCAAAAAATGGGAGCAGGTCGTCGCTATCGAGGTTGCCAACTGACTTTTCCTGTGTTCGTGAAAAATGTTTCTGTGAAATATATATATTCCTCCTTCCGTGTGTGTGTGGGGTTTTTTATTTTTATGAAAGAACGGATGCGGATATACAATTGGATCCGCAAAAAATGGAACAGAAATCTGGGAAAGACATACTGACGTGTGATTAGACCCTAAGGCCTCATGCACATGACCGTATATATTTTGGGGTCCGCAAAAAATACAGATGATGTCCGTGTCCATTCTGTATTTTACAGAACAGCTGGCCCCTAATAGAACAGAACTATACTTGTCTGTAATGCGGACAATAATAGGACATGTTCAATTTTTTTTGCGGAATGGAAATATTGAAACGGAATGCACACAGAGTAACTTCCGTGTTTTTTTTCGGACCCATTAAAATCAATGGTTCTGTAAAAAAAGGAACGGACACAGAAAGAAAATGCAGTCGTGTGCAGGAGGCCTAAATGCTGGTAATGAGTTTTGATCAGTACACTGAGCTATAGACATGTATTACTTATCTTTATCATTCATTATGGTTTTCCAGTTATCAATAAATATTTTTGGATGTCTGTGATTTTGGGATAAGTTGTCCAGAAAAAAGAAATTTCAGTTGGCAACCCCGGTCACCATCCACACAGACAGAGGCCGACGCATTTCCGTATGTCCGTGCAATAGAACAGTGTGAGTAATTCCGATCAATAGCATGGCGCTCACCATGATTCTTCCTTTTAAGCTACATTCACTTGACCTTATGTATTTTGCAGTCCGCAAAAAATACGGATGATGTCCATGTGACATCCGTGTTGGTGTGTGTATTTTTATTTTTTTGTAACAATGCCTATCCTTATCCACAAAACAGACAAGAATAGGACATGCTCTATATTTTTTGCAAGTACTACTGCAGTTTCATGCCCTCGCCGCACTTTCTCGAGGCCCTTATGGGAGCTGGCGCCATGGGCGTAGGGATCACCATAGCAGCCATAGAAATGGCTATGGGGCCCTACACCACTGGGGGCCCGGGCTGCCTGCTGAGGATTATTATCATTTTTTAAATTCATGTGGTATAGCTACAGGGGTCGCAGGCCCTTTCAGGACAGACAGAGAAAGCGCTATCTGCAGGGCCTGTAGGCTGTGGGCGGTGCGATAGGGGGCGGATGGTGGCAGACAGGCGTACCTGAAGTGAGGAGAGGGAGTGGTCCCGCTCCCAGTCTGGGCGGCAGTCCTACTGGCCGGAAGTGAAAGAGGCGGAGCGTACAGCAAAGCTGCGTGCTGCTGGGCCTAGCAGCACTGCTGGAGTGTGGGCGCGCAGACGTTCAAGTGGCTGTGAGGTAAGGGCTGGCTGACTCTGGGACTGGTAAAATTTACTTTGGAGTCCTGGACCATTATATCTTGCGAGGAGGGGGAGCAGGACCCTGGAGGTCTGGACCATTATATTTAGGGGGAAGCAGGACCCTGGAGGTCTAGACCAATATATTGAGGGGGGAGCCGCAGGATCTCCAAGGTCTAAACCATTAAATTGTGGGGGGGAGCAGGACACTTGATGTCTGGACCATTATAGCTGGGGGACTGGCAGTGGGAGATTTAGGATGGGTGTGGGGGTGGGAGGTCTTGGAGGGGTGTGGGGACACAACACCGAACTTCAGTGAAGAAGCCCGGGTTCGGGTCTGGGTACCAGTCAGTTTTTTATCACACGCGTGAAAAACGCATTGCACCTGCGTGATAAAAACTGAACAACACAATCGCAGTCAAAAGTGACTGAAATTGCGTGCGCACTTGCCCGGGTTTGCCGCAATGCACACGTGACTCATCCGGAGCAAATCCGGGACGCCCGTGTGAAAGAGGCTTTAGTGTAATGTGTGACAATCTGAGTCCCTCACCCCCCCCTACTCTCTCTGGCCGCAGTGAATGGTTATATAAAGTTATCCCCTCTCCACTGGGACCCCCGATGATCACAAGAACCCCATGGAGCCCCCCCCCAGAAATAAACGGAGCAGCCTGTTGGGAATGTGTGCGGCTGCTCCATTGATTTCTATGGGAGTTCCGGAAATGGCAGAGTATAGCGGTAGGACCCCCACCAATCTAATAACTATCCCCCCTCCATAACTTTATATAACTGGAACACCCTTTTTAGCAAAGCGGTTTGCTGTGCTAAAAGTCCAAAGAAAGTGAGACAGGACGGAGAATACATGGAGTGACTTGAAAAATGATAACCTTTTTTGTTTGTTTTAAATGACATCAAATATTAACATATAGGAAGTTAATAGGCCATAAATAACTTTGGTGTCCCTTTCAGATCAGCTTCTGGGGAAGTTGTCCCGGTTGTTTAGGCTTCATGCACACGACCGTGTCCAAACTATAATTTTTCTTCTCAAAAATGGATTTGCAAAATACAAATGCCTTCTGTCTTTTTCTCGCTCCCATCAGTAGAAGGGACTAGTGTCGTCCGCCATGTGGACCAGAACACGACGCCATGTTCAGACCTGAGCGTTCGGGATGTCGCGCTCTGTATGCGCGATTCTACGGGTGTCTGACATACGCGTCGGGCGTTTTACAGCACGATCGTACGCGCTGTAAAACGCTCAGGTGTGAACCATTCCCATAGGGAATCATTGGTTCTTGCCTGTTGAACGTTTTACAGCACGTAGGAACGCGCTGTAAAACGCTCAGGTGTGAACCCAGCCTAACAGAATGGAAAAACAGATCCGCATAAACACTACTGTGTGCACAGCTCCATAATGAATAGGTCCGTGTGCAGTCTGCAAATTATGCAGATGGTCATGAGCGCCAATACGGTATTGTTTCTGCTGCACATGTCATGTGATGGCGGCTTAAATAAAACTATAAAAATTACAGAATTGTTTGTGGTGCCGCTCCGCTCCCCCATTGACTTTCATGAGATGTGACTTAAAATATCCCCATCTGAAACGTTATAGGCAGAACCTGAAGAAATTTGGAGGGGTGTTCTTGTAGGGTGCTTTTGTGCCCCTCTGTGCGGTGATGTCCTACATGGATGCCTTGTCCAATGGCTGCTATGAGATGTGGATCTATAGATGAAAAGTGTGTAAATTAGTCCTTACAGAGCAATGGGGGGGGGGGGGGGGGGATAATTATCAATTATACATGAAATCATGATTATTATAATTTTTTTTTAATAAGGCCTCATGCACACATGTATTTTGTGTCCGTTCCCTTTTTTTTTGCAGATAGGATGCGGACTCTTCTATTTCAATGGGTCCGCAAAAAAATGCGGACAGCACAGTGTGCTAGCCGCATCAGTATGTCTGTTCCGTAGCCCCGCAAAAAAATAGAACGTGTCCTATTGTCTGTTTTTTAGGCATTGTTCCAATGGATCTGCAAAAAATGCAGATGCGCAGTTTGCAGACCGCAAACAGTCGTGTGCATGTAGCCTAAAATTTTTTTTTTGACAATCCCTTTAAAGGGAAACTGGCACCTATGATCCTTGTTGCTTAAATGGAGTAATGTAGTTCATCAGCGCACCATGGCCACTATAGGAGAACCCAAACTTTGCAACCTGTCTAACGGGACCCCTACCCAAATTCTCCTTTTGAGTTCCCAGGACAAAATGTAGAAAAAGTGGAACTTTTGAGACCTCTCATATCTACCAAGGAGTTGTACCCCACTTCCTGCTCTACAGATCTGTAGGTCCCTACTATATGACTTTGGGTGAGGTCACCCTAGTAATGATTTGGGCCAAAAAAGAAAGTTGTGTTTGCGCTAAAACAATACTGGGTACTGTCACTGTGGGTAGCCCAAGGGTTAAAATGGCAATTTCCTGCCGGTGGAGCAGATTTCTATATAATCCACTGAGGGTGAATGTGATGGCTTGTAAAATGACCAGGGTGCAGTGTGCGAACGCAGCTCAATTGTTTCTGCAGGCCCGTGTGCTCGCTCCAGTGTAAAAATCACACATCATATTAGCTGGATAGACTTCATTGGCAGGTAGCCTCCTACAGATGTACCTGTACCGCTTCCTATGGGGAGCCACAAACACAGGTGCATACGGTATGAAATGGGGACTCGTAAAAGTAGGCAATTAAAAGTTATTGCGCTGATTCCATCTGTGTCATCGCTGAAGACTTATTAAATATAGCAGCAATGTCGCTGATTTCACAATGTCCTGGAAATATGGACACGCAGTATAGCAAACTGGTCTAGCGGGAGCCGTATCGAATGATTTCCTCACTCCTACCTCCAGCAACAGTAAAATCGAAGGGCTAAAAAGAAAATCTAGGATTTGTTTCTATGGCAAAATTTGCCGGGCAACTCAAAAGCGGCGATTGCCCAAAAGGAGGCTTTGAAAACGAACGTGCCGTGTTACGTACTTACCTCCCACCAATCTGTAACCTGTTGTGGGACTTATTGCACTCGCACCTATTCTAGGCATTCGTTCCTCCATATGTACGGTCAGTTATGGCTCTGTTCACACCTTGTATGCCCATAGAGATGGCTGTTTGCATCTGAATAAAGGATTTGGGCTTTTGTGAGTTAAACTTAGGCCAAAAAGTGTTTTCTGGATACTTTACGTACGGAAAATCATTGGCTGCTACACTTTAAAATATAAATGGAATAGATCACTCAAATAAATCGGTCTATTTTGACTGAAAATATCAGTTGGATCTAGGGGTGGGCGATATGGCCTAAAATCTATATTGCAATATAATTTTAAGCATGTGCGATATATATCGCAATATATTGTTTTCTATATTGGGGGGTTTAAACTTTTTTTTTTTTTTTTTTACTTTAAAAACTATTAGCCTCCTTAGGGCTAGAACCCTTGTCATATTCACCCTAATAGAGCTCTATTACGGTGAATAGGACTTTACACTCTCCCTGCTGCCCTGTGCTTTGTGCACACAACAGCAGGGAGCGGATCCCCCTTCCCTAAACGGTGCCCTCCACGGATCCCCCTCCCCGACGCTCACAGGAGTACATTTATAAACTAATCAGTAACTTTAACTTTAATCATTGCTGATCTCTTTACTTGGATACCTTATTATGTCTTAGCTTAACAGCAGGCAGTGCGGGCGGGCGGCACTCACTCACTGACGTCATGCGCCTGCGCCGCCTAGTGGGAGGAGCAGGCGCAGGACGTGAGTGAGCGCCGCCCGCCCGCACTGCCTGCTGTTACCGGAGCTAAGACATAGTAAGGTATCCAGTAAAGAGATCAGCAATGATTAAAGTTACTGATTAGTTTATAAATGTACTCCTGTGAGGGGCGTGGCCCTGTATATTCTAACCCCCAGGCAAGCGTCCCTGTCGCCATGGGAACACCTGGGGGTTAGAATATACAATCGGATTTGAGTTTTCACAATCTCACTGAGATCGTGAAAACTCAATGATTTACTGTCAGTTCCTCCCCTCCTCTTTCTCCTCCTCTGTTCTCATTGGTGGTCAGCGGCAGCCGCACACAGTGGGGAGGGGGGGACTCCCTCCTTCTCCACTGTGCCAGCTCAGGAGAACATGGTGCGCACAGAGCGCGATCATATCTCGGTCCGGCAATATAGACGATATGCACAAAATCCATATCGTGGCACAAATTTATATTGCATATCGCCTATATCTGCATATCGCCTGTATCGCCCACCCCTAGTTGGATCCCTTGAAAAAGTTTATACCGTATTGTGCAAAATAGGCTGTAAAGTAAGAATGTTTTTAAAAATTGAAATGTTAATACCAGTAGTTTATTTTTCAGTTAACAAAATGCAAAGTGAAAAAACTTAATCTAAGGCTACTTTCACACTAGCGTTTTTGCGGGATCCGGCACGCTTCAGCAAAAAACTCTTCCGTTACTGATGCATTTTGGAGCATTCCATTCTGTTCAGTTTTGTCCCCCATTGACAATGAATAGGGACAAAACTAAAGCATTTTTTTCCTTTATTGAGACCCTATGACGGATCTCAATACCGGAAAATATTAATGCTAGTGTGAAAGTAGCCTTAAAGAGGACCTTTCACCAGAAAAAAGTAGCTAAACTGACTTTATAGACGTGTAGAGCGGCGCCCAGGGATCCCCCTGCACTTACTGTTATCCCCGGGCGCCGCTCCGTTCTCCGGTTATAGCCTCCGGTATGTTCCTAGTTAGGCTCCATCCAGGGAAACCTGCTGGCGTCTTTCTCCTATGCTGTAGCGCTGGCCAATCGCAGCGCTCAGCTCATAGCCTGGCTATGAGCTGAGCGCTGCGATTGGCCAGCGCTACAGCATAGGAGAAAGGCTCCACCCAGGGGAACCTGCCGGCGTCTAACTAGGAACATACCGGAGGCTATAACCGGAGAACGGAGCGGCGCCCGGGGATAACAGTAAGTGCAGGGGGATCCCTGGGCGCCGCTCTACACATCTATAAAGTCAGTTTAGCTACTTTTTTTTTCTGGTGAAAGGTCCTCTTTAATCTAGTCGATTTGGTGTGACCGACCTTTGACTTAAAAACCTCATCCGCTCTTCTAGGTAGATGTGTACACAGTTGTTGAAGGAACTCAACAGGGAGGTTGTTCCGGACACCTTGGAGAACTAACCACAGATCTTCTGTGGATGTAGGTTTGCTAAAAATCCTTTTGTCTCTTTATGTAATCTCAGACAGACTCGATGATGAGATCAGGGTTCTGTGGGTTCCATACCTTGTTAAGGGCTCTTTCACATCTGCGTTATTGTCTTCCGGCATAGAGTTCCGTCGTCGGGGCTCTATGCCGGAAGAATACTGATCAGGATTATCCTAATGAATTCTGAATGGACAGTCCGTCCTTCAGGATGCATCAGGATGTCTTCCGTTCCGGAACGTTTTTTGGCCGCAGCAAATAGCGCAGCATGCTGCGCTTTTTGCTCCAGCCAAAAATCCGGAACACTTGCCGCAAGGCCGGATCCGGAATGAATGCCCATTGAAAGGCATTGATCCGGATCCGGCCTTAAGCTAAACGTCGTTTCGGCGCATTGCCGGATGCGACGTTTAGCTTTTTCTCAATGGTTACCATGGCTGCCGGGACGCTAAAGTCCTGGCAGCCATGGTAAAGTGTAGTGGGGAGCGGGGAGCAGCATACTTACCATCCGTGCGGCTCCCGGGGCGCTCCAGAGTGACGTCAGGGCCCCCCACGCACATGGATGACGTGATCGCATGGCACGTCATCCATGCGCATGGGGCGCTCTGACGTCATTCTGGAGCACCCCGGGAGCCGCACGGACTGTAAGTATACCGCTCCCCGCTCCTACTATGGCAACCAGGACTTTAATAGCGTCCTGGCTGCCATAGTAACACTGAAAGCATTTTGAAGACGGATCAGTCTTCAAATGCTTTCAGTACACTTGCGTTTTTCCGGATCCGGCATGTAATTCCGGCAAGTGGAGTACACGCCGGATCCAGACAACGCAAGTGTGAAAGAGGCTTAAGATAGTTCTTAACCTGTTATGGACACAGGGCGTACCTGTATGCCCTGTGTATTTCCGATCACTGGCGGGAGGTGATCGGAACAGAGTGCCTGCAATGCATTTCATTGTAATGCATTGCAGAGGTGATCAGACCCCCAAAAGCACATCAGAAATAACATCAGAAATAAAGTAAAGAAAAAAAAGTTAGTGTTTTTAATAAAATAAAGTAATAAAATGAATAAAGTAAAAAAAAGCCCCCTTTCCCCTTATTTAATAATAAAAAAAAACACACAAATATTAGGTATCGCTGCGTCCATAATGACTGGTAATTGGTTCTGAAATGGAAACCAATATCAGTGCAGCACATTTTACTGTCCCAGCAGAACAAAATGCAACCCCAGCAGAACCAAATACCACAGTGCAGCACAATTTAGTGTTCCAGCAGAAGTCCTGCTGAGCTAGTAGTTTGTGTTGCCCTCTGGTATTTGGTTCTTATGGGGCAGTACATTGTGCTGGACCCTGGTATTCAGTTCTGCCAGGACAGTATATTGTGCTGGACTTTGGTTCTTCTGATGCAACATATGTGAAGGTATCCTTAGGGCTCATGCACGTGGCTGTTGCCTGGCCGTGCCCATATTGCGGCCTGCAAGCTGCAGGTCTGAAATACACGGGCACTGGCCGTGTGTACCCCGCATCACGGGTGCTGACCCATTCACTTGAATGGGTCCGGAAGGACGGTGCAGGACGGAGGCACGGAACCCCGCAGAAGCACTACGGAGTGCTTCCGTGGGGTTTCTCTCCGTGCCTCCGCACAGCAAAAAAAATAACATGTTCTATCTTGTGTGAAGGACGGATCACAGAACCATTTAAGTTGACTGGATCTGTCGAGGCAGCCGCACGGATGGTGCCCATGCATTGGGGACTGCAAATTGCAGCCATGTCAATGAGCCCCTAGGTTTGAGTCCAGAGGCAGAAAAATTCAGTTGCAGATCTTGCCATAAGGCTACATGCACACGAATGTAAGGGCTCCGTGCTGCGGACCGCAAATTGTGGTCCGCAATGCACGGGCACAGACCGCGGGGCAGCCGCTTGCGGATCGCGGACCCATTCACTTGAATGGGGTCCGCGATCCGCATCCAACGATCCGCACCGCAAAAAAGTAGTGCATGCGCTACTTTTTCTGCGGTGCAGCGGCACGGCCACAAACACTACAGAAGCACTCCGTAGGACCACATTTGGGGGTTTCACTTGCTGCTAATTGTTTCAAAGTATTTTAAGATGTATTAATTAGAATATTTTTATTGAATACATGTTATTTATCTGGATTGGAGGTTAATTCCGTTTTAGGCATTGTTACATTGGATCCACAAAAAAAGGATGCAAAACACATACGGTCATGTGCATGTAGCCTAAGGCTCCATTCACACGTCCGTGATGTGTTGCGGACCCGCAAATTGCTTGTCAGCAACACACCAGCCCGGCACCCCCATAGAAATGCCTATTCTTGTCCGCAAGCTGCGGACAAGAATAGGACATGTTCTATCTTTTGTGGAGCTGCGGACCCGAAGATCGGGACCGCGCTCCGCAATTGCGAATGCAGACAGCACACTGTGTGCTGTCCGCATCCATTCCATCCCCATAGAGAATGAATGGGTCCGCACCTGTTCCGCAAAATTGCGGAAGGGATGCGGACACACTCTGTGGACGTGCGAATGGAGCCCAAGTCTGAGTTTACACATCAGTTATTGTGAGCAAAAACGCAGACCAGGTGCGTATCTTTCCATTATACCTGATATGAGTAGGCTTTACTACTGGTAACTGATGAAAATAACTGAAGTGTGAACTCTGCCTAAGGGCTCATGCACACGACCATATGTATTTTGCGGTCCGCAAAAAATACAGATGACGTCCGTGTGCATTCCGTATTTTGCAGAACGGAAAAGCTGGCTCCCTAATAGAACAGTCCTTGTCTGTAATGCGGACAATAATAGGAAATGTTCTGTTTTATTTTATTTTTTGCGGAACAGAAATACGGAAACAGAATGCACATGGCGTAACTTCCGTGTTTGTTTTGTATTTTATTTTGCTGACCCATTGATATAAATGGTTCCGCAAAAAAAAAGGAATGGACACTGAAAGAAAATACGTTTGTGTGCATGAGCCCTAAGCGATACAAACTATAAGCCTCAGAATGGTGAAAACAAAAATCCTCTGTTCCGATGTTTTTCTGATCTCTATTTCCCAGTTATTCTTGACAGGCAGAAAAATCCGCTCAGTCTGATTGGCTGGGTGCAGGATCCGATTTCTTTTTGTATCGCCCAGACATTTTTTATTTTTTTTGCGAGGGGTGGAAGGTGTCAGGTTTTTCTTTCCTGTATTCTAGGTCAAAGATACATTCTCCTCTTAGTATACTTTGTATCACCCGACCAGTTTTCTGGCCTTAAAAGTCACGAAACCATATATATATATTTTTTTTTTATTCCATTGCAGCTTTTCTAGTTAATTGCCATTTTTAGTTTTCCCTCACCAGTTTCTGAAAAGGCAGTGGTGCCATCAGCTCCAGCACGTACGCCAGAAACGGGCATAAATAATGACTGGAATCTACGGCAGCTACGAGCTGCCATAGATTTCAGTGTGGTGCATGGACTGCCGGAGGAGGCATTTAATTTATGACGAAGTCTGTGCCTGGTCATAAATGAGATGCCACCTCTGGTGACACAGGCCCAGCGTTCGCTGGTCTTGATAAATCAGGGCCTGAAGCTGTACTGTGCGCTTATTGGTTTGCATCATTCCAGCCCCAGAACTGCTGTGTTTTATATCTACACTAGATCCGGTTTCTGTAAACTGAACTGTATGTTCTCCGGTCTTCTATAATTGTAGATAGATTTATTTATTTCTCCAAGTAGTGTGTGAAGGAAGTTGGTGTTTTCCAACCACAATCAAGTAAAGGGATATAAAGCAAGTGTCGCCTCTGTCTTCTGCACCACCATGGCCGTAGGTTCGGAGTGCTGACAGTAGTTTCCACATCTTCAGTGGTGAGACAATGTGTACGTGCATGCCTAAAGCATTTCTGCCCTGATATGCTGAAAATATCGAAATGTCCTAAAAAAGAAATAAAAAAAATTGCAGTCATCATGCACTGATCCCAGTGTTTCTTTTTTGGCACGCTACACCGCTACATGACCATGGCAGCCAATCAAGGCCCCCTATGGGGATGTCATGCTTTGCAGCAGTGATTGACTCCCAAGATCACATGTTGTGAGGGCATTCCGTATAGTTTGCTGTAAATCATGGATGCAATAGAATGAGAGGTGCTGGCTCTTGTCTAAATAAGGGTACTTTATCACTTGTGTTTTTCTTTTCCGGCACGGAGTTCCGTCCTAGGGGCTCTATACCGGAAAAGAACTGATCAATTTCATCCCGATGCATTCTGAATGGAGAGTAATCCGTTCACAGTTCAGTCTTTTTGACTGATCAGGCAAAAGCTAAAACCGCAGCATGCTACGGCCCAAAAATGAAGACTTGCCTGAATGCCGGATCTGGCATTTTTTCCATAGGAATGTATTAGTGCCAGATCCAGCTCCGTCCTTCCGGTCTGCGCAGACCAGTAAAAATGTGAGAATAATCGAAACTGATCCGTTCTTGCAATGCATTTGTAAGATGGATCAGGATCCTGATCAGTCTTAAAATGCAATAAGTTGGCATACGTTTTGCCGGATCCGGCAGGCAGTTCCGGCGATGGATTCCTCTGCCGCAAGTGAGAGTAGCCTTAGCCATGCTTATAAAACAAAGTCCTGAGAGGTTTTTGTTATGCTGTTTCTATCATGGCTATCTTTTTCATCACTTTCCTTTCCATGTACACTGCCCCCCCCTCCCCAGGTGCTGCTGCAAATCTGTGCTGCCAGGGGTGGCTGTGAATAGAA
Source organism: Bufo gargarizans (assembly GCF_014858855.1). Classification (NCBI taxonomy): domain Eukaryota; kingdom Metazoa; phylum Chordata; class Amphibia; order Anura; family Bufonidae; genus Bufo; species Bufo gargarizans. The sequence continues at coordinate 53,273,819 of NC_058082.1, read as the reverse complement.
TCGATCTCCTTCCCCCTCTGGCAGTTGACAGTATGGTCTCCTCTTAATTCCTCTGTAGAATGAGCCTTCTCAGCCATATTTTCATGGTATTACAGAAGCTTTGTTCCTTTCCTGACTAACTGGGCAGAACTCTCCTGTTGGCTCTGTGGTGGACTCAACCAGAAAGTACACTTTGAGCACCAGGTGGCTTGGTTAACCAGGAGGAGGAAGAAGAATGAGAGCAGTAGGTGATAGGTGAGTTGCGTTTAACTTGTGTACTTTTATACCATTCTGTGCCTTAAAAAAAAAAAGTAATCGTCCAGACAACAGCCTTTAATGTTATGCTCTATAAAATGAATGATATTCAAAAGTGGGACAACCCCTTTAATGATGCGTGTCTTTCGAAATCCTTAGGCTGGGTTCACACGGGTGTTGCGGATTGGGTCCGGATGCGTTCAGTGAAACTCGCACTATTTTGCAAGCAAGTTCAGTCAGTTTTGTCTGCGACTGTGTTCAGTTTTTTCCGCGCGGGTGCAATGCGTTTTGATGCGCGTGATAAAAAACTGAATGTTTACAAACAACATCTCTTAGCAACCATCAGTGAAAAACGCATCACACCCGCACTTGCTTGCGGATGCAATGCGTTTTTCACGCAGCCCCATTCACTTCTATTGGGCCAGGGCTGCGTGAAAAATGCAGAATATAGAATATGCTGCGATTTTCACGCAACGCAGAACTGATGCGTGAAAAACAACGCTCATGTACACAGACCCATTGAAATGAATGGGTCAGGATTCAGTGCGGGTGATATGCGTTCACGTCACTCATTGCACCCGTGCGGAAATCACGCTTGTGTGAAAGGGACCTTAGGCTAGTTTCACACGGGCATTGCAGGAAAATGTGTGGGTGCGTTGCAGGAACACTCGAGATTTTTACGCAACCCCATTCATTTCTATGGGGCCTGCGTTGCGTGAAAAACGCACAAAATAGAGGTTGCTGCAATTTTCACGCAACTCATAAGTGATGCGTGAAAATCACCGCTCATGTGCACAGCCCCATAGAAATTAATGGATCGGGATTCAGTGCGGGTGCAATGCGTTCGACGTGCGCATTGCACCCGTGCGGAATACTGTAAAACCAGCCTAAGGCCTCTTTCACACGGGCGAGTTTATATATTTTTTTAACCCCTCCAGCTCTATTTTACTATGCATTCTGTATTCGGAATGTATTATTTTTCCTTATAACATGGTTATAAGGGAAAATAATAGCAATCTACAGAACCCCGAACTTCTGTGAAGAAGTTCAGGTTTGGGTACCAAACATGCGTGATTTTTCTCACGCACGTGCAAAAGGCATTACAATGTTTTGCACTCGTGCGGAAAAATCGCGTGTGTTCCCGCAACGCACCCGCCTCTTATCTGGGCCAAAAAGCGAGCGAGTATTCCGCGCGGGTGCGATGCGCACTGAATCCTGACCCATTCATTTCTATGGGGCAGTTCACATGAGCGGTGATTTTCACGCATCACTTATGCGTTGCGTGAAAATCGCAGCATGCTCCTCTTTGTGTGTTGCGGTGCGATAATCCACGCAACGCAGGCCCCATAGAAGTGAATGGGGTTGCGTGAAAATTGCAAGCATCCGCAAGCAAGTGCGGATGTGGTGCGATTTTCACGCATGGGTTCTAGGTGACAGTCTATTCACTGTATTATTTTCCCTTATAACATGGTTATAAGGGAAAATAGCATTCTGACTACAGAATGCATAGTATAATGGTGCTGGAAGGGTTAAAAAAATAAAGTTACTCTCCTTATCCTCTTGTTCGCGTAGTTCCCGGTCTGTTCTTTGCTAGCTGTGGGCTTGGGCTAAAGGACCTGTGGTGATGTCAGATCAATGCTCCATCACCATGGTGATGGACCATGTGATTGGAGCATGTGATCTGACATCACCACAGGTCATTCAGCCCACAGCTAGCAAAGAACAGACCGGGAACTACGCGAACAAGAGGAGAAGGTGAGTTAACTTTTTTTATTTTTTTTTAACCCTTCCAGCACTATTATAATATGCATTCTGTAGTCAGAATGCATATTATTTTCCCTTATAACCATGTTATAAGGGAAATAAATACAATCTTCAGAACATCAATCCCAAGCCTGAACTTCTGTGAAGAAGTTCGGGTTTGGGTACCAAACATGCGCGATTTTTCTCACGCGAGTGCAAAACGCATTACAATGTTTTGCACTCGCGCGGAAAAATTGCGCATTTTCCCGCAACGCACCCGCCTCTTATCCGGGCAAAAAACATGACGCCCGTGTGAAAGAGGCCTTAGAGTTCAATGCTCGAATAGTATTTTCTCCATTGATATTCTTCTCAAAACCTAATATGGACTTTAGAAAATGGTTGCCGAAGTCTTGCTCTGCTTCCAGCCCCCAGACTCTGTCCCTCCCTCAGCATCTGATACCACGATGAGGTTTTCATCTATGGTGACATGACATCCACCTCTATTGTAGGACATGACAACTTAATGGCACAAAGGCTTAGGGAGAACCCAAGAGCTCTGGAGGTTGGGAACAGATTTCCAGTGGTAACTATTGCCGCATGAAGAAACGATTGACTAGAATTCATAATAACCTACAATTATTGAAACAAGTTATCGTTTTTATGATTTTATTATGGGTAAGAATCGACAGCTTGGCATGGAGCTGTGGTTTTAGCTGGTCCTGTGTAGCCGCCCTAGTTGATTACTGTCAGATGTTCCTCTTTTGTATGGAGCAGTATGTGAGGAAACGGCATTAGTAAGCATTGACAAGTGGCCCCTGGGGATCCGCAGTATTAATCAGCGATTCCGTGTTTCCACTGCGATTTCTCGCTGCCAATACAGTTGTAGAGTTAAGTCCTGGTTTATGTTACATGTACAGGTCTATCCCCATTCACGATGCATATCTAGTGTCATATGACATTACTGCCGATGATATCTGAGAAAACACAGTAAACTGAGTGCTGAACTCTGAGAAGGTCAGAAAATCCGAGATTAGGTTCAGTTCACGTGTCGCCCAATTCATGACCTTCCACAAATGACTGTTCCCAAGAGAGGAGGTGATTTAATGGATAGGGCAGGCCAGGGCTGTATTCTGGAGTCTGCCTAGCAATGCTTTTATATATTTTTTTTTTTTTCTGGGGTAATAAAATTCAACTTGTAATATGGCGCCGAGTGTAAATAAACTGCCATCACCACTGCAAGCAGCACAGCCCTAGTAATTGCAGGCAGCACCTAAACTCAAAGGATTTGGATAGGTCATCTGTTTGGACATCATCCACCAACCCCATAACCTGGCACCCCAGCGAACAACTATTTCGGGCTGCCATGACACCAGACACTATACGGTGTATGGATGTGAAGGCAGAAGGCTCCATACACTGTACAGGGCATGTCGGGGACTGCAGCTCAGCTCACATTCAAGTGAAACGGCAGATCGGTGAGGATGATGGGTGTAGGAGCCTTACCAATCGAAGGTCCCATGCACATGACTGTATCCGTTTATATGGTCCACAAATCGTGGATCCACAAAATACAGATGCGGTCCCCTTGTACGTCCGCATTTTTTTAAATTCATTTTCCAGTGGGTCCGCATTTTGTGGAAAAGTAGAAGTCCTGTTCTTTCTATGGACATACAGATGCGGAAAGCACAGGCTCATTCATGTGCTTTCCGCATCCATATGTCCGTTCCGTAAAAAGGCAGACCTTGTCCGCAAAATGTGGACCACTCGCCCATTGAAAACAATCGGTCCACAAATAAAATGTGGACGGCACACGGGCGCATCTTTATTTTGCGAATTTGACTTGTAGACCACAAAACAGATTGATTTGCGTGCATGAGGCTAAAAATTTATAATCCATCCTGAGGTCAGCAATATCTGTAGCCCAGAGACCCCCTTTACCGTTGCCATTCTTAGTGCCCAACATCCTTCTAACACTCAAAAGGATAACATTCTTCATAATCCTAACCTCTCACGCCTGTGTTCAGGACTCTCCTGTGCTGTACCAGTTCTCTGGTACACACCACTCCAGACAATGAGACTCCCACAGTTTTAGAGTACCCTCAAATCTCACACTTGACCCCAATCTGAACATGGGGTGGATTTCTTTGATTCAAATCTGCTTGTACAGGGTGGCCCACAACAAAGTAACCCACCTCCAATAGCTCCAAATCAAACTGCCTAAGGGCTCATGCACACGACAGTATTTTGCGTTCAGTATACTGGACGTTTTTTGAGCTCAGTATATGGAACATATACTGAACCATTCATTTCAATGGTTCAGCAAAAAATACTGAAGTGTCTCAGTGTGCATTCCGTTTCAGTATTTCAGTATTTCCGTGCCGTGAAAAGATAGAACATGTCCTATTCTTGTCCGCAAATCACGGTGCTTGGCTCCATTCAAGTCAATGGGTCCGCAAAAAATACGGAACACATACGGAAATGCATCCGTATGTCCTCTGTATCCGTTCCGTTTTTGCTGAACCATCTATTGAAAATGTTATGCTCAGCCCAATTTTTTCTATGTAATTACTGTATACTGTATATGGCATACGGAAAAACGGAAAGGAAACGGAAACACAATGGAAACAAAAAACGGAACAACGGATCCGTAAAAAACGGACCGCAAAACACTGAAAAAGCAATACTGTCGTGTGCATGAGGCCTAATAGTAAGCCTGTCCTAGTTGTCCAAAGCTGGACGTGGTGGCTGACTGATTGCTGACAGATATTTGGACCCATTGCTGGACTTCATGATGGATGAAGCTTGGTTTCATTTATCAGGTATCGTAAATTCCCAGAATACGAGATACTGACCCGCTGAAAATCCATATTTGTCTTGCGAAACACCACTTCCCAACCAGATAATTGGCGGGTCCATATCTGCCTGTGGATGGGGGGGATAAGTTGTCTTAATGAGAACCCCTTTAAAGGTTTTTTTTCTGGGGTTTTCATATTGATGGTCTGTCCTCAGGATAGGTCATCAATATGAGATCGGTGAGATCCAACTCCTGGCATCCCCTGTTGTCCGCTGCATGAAGAGGCCGGCGGCGCTTGGGCCTCCTCCTAGGACATGTAACATCACATTCCTTGGTCACATGGCCTGGGGCAGCTCGGTCACATTCAACTGAATAGGGCTGAGCTGCTATCATATGGACAGTGCTGTGGTTGGGGAGTTGCGAGAAGGTGAGTGCCACCTCTTCCTCACAGCTGATCGTTGGGTGCATTCACATCTTTCATCAGACTGAAAGATGTCTGATTATTGGCAGGACCTCTGTATAATCAGTAGAACTGAATGAGGGAGGAATGTACGGGCGTTTAGTTTACATCGGGCAGTGTAATGGGCTGATCCTTCACAAATATTGGCCTATTACACTGCCAATACGAGTGCTCGTCCTGACCAAACATCGGGCAGTGTAATAGGCTTCTTAGTCTCGAGGGGAAATGCAGATATGCCATTATCTAGGCAGCATGGTTCCTCATTGGTAAGTTACGATATGCTGGGATTGTGGGATCAAACCCAACCAAATACAACCTCTGCATAGGGTTTCTATTTCTCCCTGTGTAACATTCCAAAAACATGTGGAGAGGGACTGATGAGTGGTGACCACTTCTGTAGAATATGTTGGTGCTATATAAATTAATATAGATACATTTGAAGAAGAAAAAATAGATCCTGACCAGATGAATGGCCTCATGTGGACAAATCTTTCTACATGAAAAGGCCAACCTGGGCCAGAGAGCGGACACAAGCCGTGTGATGGCTGAACGCTGTCCGCTTACTTTGAGGTAATGCAGGAGTTGGGTTACTCGCAGATTAACTGCCTCTCAGAGAACCAAAGTGCGGGATTACTGAGCAGTAATCAAACCCCGATGGGCCTTGTTGACATTACAGCCACACGTGAGCTTTTAAGACTTTTTTTTTTTTTTTTTCTTTTTTTTTAAGATTTGGGCTTGTCAACATAGAACAGGCACAAATCACTCCACAAAACGTCCCCGGAGATGTGGGAGAGGTCTTCAGTTACTGGAGCATGGTGAGGTAGTGGCAGACGGCTCTGCTAAGTGTCTGTAAGCATGCTAATAGACAAGCGCCTGATGGCCTCGCATTGTCACCAGCACTCCTACATGGCTTTGTCTAACGGTTCTCCTTTTTAAGATTTCCGACAGGTATAAGGTTCTAGATCAGTGGTTTTATTTTTTATTTTTTTTGTCTTTTAAACCACCTTAGATAGATCATGCTTCAAATTGAAAAATTGCCAGGAAATTGGTAAAATTGCAGTGTTTGTATGGCATTTTATGATTTTCCTATTGGCCAGCGTGTAACATATAATTTATATTTTTTTTTTAAGGAAAAAAATGGCCACAAACAAATGCTTTTGTTAAAGAACAAAGCCTAAATGTGGTGGTGTCACCCATAGGTTTCTGAGATCATATACACCAAATCAAATAATTGCCCTCCCCACTAATAACTAACAAATACTAGTATTAAATAGCTTTATTTGTACAAAGTAGTAAATATTTAACAATTATGACAGCGGCATACATGTATAAAGGAGGGTACAACGGTACTGTAGTTGGGGTACTTTCACACTAGCGTTTTTCTTTTTCGGCAGAGTTCCGTCACAGGGGCTCTATACCGGAAAAGAACTGATCAGGCATATCCCCATGCATTCTGAATGGAGAGTAATCCGTTCAGGATGCATCAGGATGTCTTCAGTTCAGTCGTTTTGACTGATCAGGCAAAAGAGAAAACCGTAGCATGCTACGGTTTTATCTCCGGCGAAAAAAAACTGAAGACATGCCTGAATGCCGGATCCAGCATTTTTTCCCCATAGGAATGTATTAGGCTGGGTTCACACCTGAGCGTTGCGCAAACGCGCGTTTTAATTGCGCATCTTTATGCTCGTTTTTGTAATAGTAAACGCGCGTTTGACGCGCGTTTGTGTGATTGACTGCAGTGTCCTATGGCCACAAACGCGCGTCAAAATGCCCCAAAGTCGCTCATGTACTTTTTTGAGCGTCGGGCGTTTTACAGCGCGATCGTACGCGCTGTAAAACGCCCAGGTGTGAACCATTCCCATAGGGAATCATTGGTTTCTCCTTGTTGAGCGTTTTACAGCGCGTAGGAACGTGCTGTAAAACGCTCAGGTGTGAACCCAGCCTTAGTGCCGGATCTGGCATTCAAAATGCCGCTTTAAAAAAAAATGAAAAAAATAAATACCGGATCCGTTTTGCCTGACACCAGAAAAACTGATCCGGTATTGCAATGCATTTTTCTGACTAATCAGGATCCTGATCAGTCTGAAAAATGCCTGATCAGTAAGAAAAATGACATGCGTTTGCATACAGTTTTCCTGATCAGGCAGGCAGTTCAGGCAACGGAACTGCCTGCCGGAATCCTCTGCCGCAAGTGTGAAAGTAGCCTTGTGTAGCTGTATTGGGCTTAATCAATCTTGCTGAAACAGCCAAATCTATCAAGGGATCTCATACATATATAAAGTGCATAGTGCTATATAGGATAAATATAAATGTCCCAAAACAAATGATGGAAGGTAGGGGTAGCAAGATGAAAACATAGAAAAGATCACATGTTATGCAAACAAAGCATAGCCCCAAAATGACAGTGTTAGGGCTCATGCACACAGCTTTTTTTTTTTTTTGCGTTCCGTATTCAGAACCACTCATTTCAATGGGTCCGCAAAAGATGCAGACAGCACTCTGTGCTGTCCGTATCCGTTGCGCCATTCCGTGGCCAGCAAAAAAAATTATGAGCCATGTCCTATTGTCTGTTTTGCGGACAGGAATAGGCATTTCTATAATGGGCCTCCTGTTCTGTTTCGCAAATTGCGGAAGGCACACGGGCAGCATATGTTTTTGCGGACCGCAAAAAACAGCAGTCGTGTGCATGAGCCCTAAAACAGACAAAAGGGCCTCCAGCCCCGATGTATGTTTCGCTTGCCAGCTTCCTCTGAGGAAGCTGGCAAGCGAAATGTACGTCAGGGCTGGAGGCACTTTGGTCTGTATTACACTGTCATTTTGGGGCTATGCTTTGTTTGCATAACATGTGATCTTTTCTATATAATTTTATTTTTATTTTTTATTTTATTTTTTTCATCTAGCTACCCCTACCTTCTATCATTTGTTTTGGGACATCTCGAGTTATCCAATATAGCACTATGCACTTTATATGTACCATTATATATGTATGAGATCCCTTGATAGATTTGGATGTTTCAGATTGATTAAGCCCAATACAGCTACATAACTACAGTACCATTGTACCCTCCTTTTTTGTATATGTATGCCACTGTCATAATTGGTTTTATATATTTAGGGTACTTTCAAACTAGCGTTTTTCTTTTCCGGTGTTGAGTTCTGTCACAGGAGCTCAATACCGGAAAAAAATGATCAGATTTGGAATGGAGATCAATCCGTTAAGGATGCATCAGGATGTCTTCAGTTCAGTCCCTCTTATGTTTTTTGGCCAGAGAAAATACCGCAGCATGCTGCAGTTTTCTCTCCGGCCAAAAATCCTGATCACTTGTCGGATCCGGCATTAAGACCGGTTTTCCGATCTGCGCATGGGCAGACCTATAAATGCAAAAAAATAAACAGTGGATCCGTTTTTCTGGATGACACCAGATAGACTGATCTGGTATTTCAATGCATTTGACTGATCCGGATCCGTCTGAAAAAATGCCATCAGTTTGCGTCCGGATTGTCGGATCCGGCAGGCAGTGTCTGCAATGGAACTGCCTGCCGCAATCCTCTGCCGCAAGTGTGAAAGTACCCTTACTATTAAAAAATGCTAATTAACTTGCTACCAGCAAGTAGGGCGGCTACTTGCTGGTAGCACCTGCATCCTCCGATCCTAAAGACACCCCCTCCACATGTTGATTGACAGGGCCAGGGAACGGGATCGTTCTATGCTGGCCCTGTCTGCTATCAAGATCTCGCGCCTGCGCCGTAACGGTATTCAGTCGGCGCAGGCGTGAGATTTTGAATGCAAACAGGGCCAGTAGAGAACAATCCCGTTCCTTGGCCCTGTCAATCAACATGAGGGGGCATCTTTCGGATCGGAGGATGCAGGTGCTACCAGCAAGTAGCCGCCCTACTTGCTGGTAGTAAGGTAATTTGCATATTTTAAAAGCACGCTTTTAACACAATCTACTGGACCAAAATGATTAATTAGATCATGTAGGGATAAATCGCAGTATAGGGATTAGAAGTAAACAAAACAAAAAAAACTGTTTAGTGGGGTGAGAGAAGCCCTTTAATACTATTTGTTAGTGGGGAGGGCAATTATTTAAGTCTGGTCCCCACATGATCCCACAGTCAGCAGGTTGCTAGTGGGATTTAAATATTTTTTTGGGGGAGATGGTTTTCTGGGATATTGCATAGAAGTCAATGGGAAATCAATGCAGGACAAACAAATTATTTTAAATGTAGATTTTTAAACGAAGTATGTGGGGGGGGGGGGGGGGGGGTCTGGCATTTTCCCATAAACTTCTCTACAAGAAATGTCACGCTCTAGTGTGGGAGGGAAAAAAACCCACACCGAACATAAAAGGGAAAAGGAAATCGAGCCTGAAAACTAGGGAAGGAAAATTGACACCTCCTAGTGAAAACCCTAATCAAAGCCCTGACTTCAAACCAGTATGAACAGACCCCAGAGGTAGGTGAGTACATGCACAGGAATACCTAATGTCCTATCTAACCCTAACAGACCCTGATACTAATGACAGGAATGAGACATCCTGTTCCTCCAAAAGGAAGGGTGAACGGGAGTCTCCCTAAGGCCTAATACAATACAAATGGCAAAGAAATGCAACACACAAAGCCAAAATACAAAGGGAAAGGTAACACTTAAAGGGGTTGTCAGGGCTCAGAGCTGAACACGAACATGCCCTTATTTTCACCCAGGCAACCCCCCTGAGGCTAGCATTGTAGTATCTCATGCTCTAATGCGCTCCCTTGCCCTGTGCTAAATCGCGCAGGGCAAGGTCTCTTGTTTTCAAACTTTCGCCCTGCAGTGTGTTCAGTGACTTCACCGGCTCTGATGGGTGGGCTTTAGTGCTGCCCTAGCCGTTTTACTGGCTGGGACAGCACTAAAGCCCACCCATCAGAGCCGGTGACGTCACCAGGCTTCCTGGCAGCCCCATGAAGAGCCCCGGTGGATCTCCAAAAAATGCTGTTGCCCTGCGCGATTTAGTGCAGGGCAAAGGAGGCTGCCAGGGTGAAAATGGAGGTATGTCCGGGTTCAGCTCTGAACCTGGACAACCCCTTTTAACTTCATAGAAGCTATGGCAGCACCAGCAACTCAGCCGAGATCCAAACACCAGCTATCCACAGGTCCAACTGAAGCTATAAACCGCACAGCATTGTGGGAGAGAACTATAAATAGGAAGAGTTAAATGAACACAATAGCAACACCTGGAGGTTAAGGGTTGTGGCCAGTATCAGAAACAACCCAGACGCCTATTGATCCACAAGGTAAAGGTGCGATTTTTCACGCATGGTTGCTAGGAGACTATCGGGATGGAGACCCGATCATTACTATTTTCCCTTATAACATGGTTATAAGGGAAAATGGCATTAATACAGAATGCATAGTACAATAGGGCTGGAGGGGTTAAAAAATAATAATTTTTAACTCCCCTTAATCCACTTGTTCACGCAGCCCGGCTTCTCTTCTGTCTTCATCTTTGCTGTGCACAGGAAAAGGACCTGTGGCGACGTCACTACGCTCATCACATGGTCCGTCACATGACCCATCCCCATGGTAACATATCATGTGATGAGCGCAGTGACGTCATCAAAGGTCCTTTTCCTCAAATAAGACGGAAGAGAAGCCAGGCAGCGCAAACAAGTGGATTAAGGTGAGTTTAATCATCTTTAAAAAAATATTTTTTTTTTAACCCCCTCCAGCCCTATTGTACTATGCATTCTGTATTAAGAATGCTATTTTCCCTTATAACCATGTTATAAGGGAAAATAATAAAATCTACACAACACCTTACCCAAACTTCTGTGTACCAAACATACCGATTTTTATTTATTTATTTTTCACGCGCGTGCAAAACGCATTACAATGTTTTGAACTCGCGCTGAAAAATCGCATTTTCCCACCACGCACCCGCATCTTATCTGGGCCAAAAACACGACGCCCGTGTGAAAGAGGCCTAATACTGGCATTTTTTGCACACTGTCATTATCGTCCTTAACTGCATTCTGCCTTACAAAAATATGGCTGCTTTCCTCCAGAAACAGAGCCACATCTGTCTTGTATTGCTGCTTGGCTCCATAAAAGTGAATAGGACTGAGCTGCAATACCACACACAACCTGCGGACTGGTGCGGTGCTGTTTTGGGAAGAAACCAGCCATGTTTTTTCAAATTGAGGACAATGCCTTTAGAATGGAACCAAAAGGAGAACGTAATACAGTCCTAAAGTTTAAAGAGCTTTAAATACATAGTCTATAAAAAGGTTGACTATTCACCAATGCATAATTGTAAAAAAATAAAAAAAATGCCCCTAAAGCAGCTGATGTGCAGGCAATATTCACAGTAAATGTTGCTACTGTGCTTCTATTCTCAGCTATAGACTTAGTAACTCCTTTATACAGATTTCTTTTTTTTTTTTTCCATGGTCTGCCCCATGATCGCTGATTTTGATGGCGCTACATTCAGGCTCCTCCAGCATGAAATGGTTGACTACAGAGAACAATCGACTGCATTCAACAGAACAGACTGCTGATAATACGGCTTTTGGGTTCAGTGTCCTGTGCACATTGACGAGGATGAATTATATTTTTCATGATGGCATTACAGAATGAAAAGACCCCTTTTGGTGTATTTACTATGCCATAAACACTAAATACAGTCTTGGTATTGTGGCTGCTTATTACGGTTTTATGACCTTCTTAGCACTGTAAATACTTCACAACTTGGGAGCAAAGCGCTGCGAAGTGAGATCTGAGATTCTGGGCTTCCCGAGTTAAGGGAAGTTCTGCGTGTAAAGCTGCTGGCTCAGCAGTCTGCCATAGAATCCTCTTTGTTTGGCATGGATGGTCTGCTATAATATTTTTGCTCTACTTACTTTCTTTTTTTGTGTTCTGTCATGTGCATCATGTTGTCGGAAAATGATATTCATTAGCAGGATTGACTTTTTTTTTTTTCTTCCTTTTTTCTTTAGAGAATTTATGAATTGTAGAGACATAAAGGCACGAACAGTGCTCGCTCTGTTTGCCTACTAGTATGGCATGAAAAGGCTGCAGGCAGGCTCGGAGAAGACTTGATAAATGGGAAGAAGGAAGCGTAATAGATTCCAAGTGAATGGTTTGGGATTCACATTCTGGATTTTTACACTGAATTTTAGCTACCCAATTGCTAGACTTTATTATAAAATATATATATTAGTAAAATGAGTGGGAAAGAATATAATGTGGCTGAATATTGCCACTGACAGTTACTGGAAAAAAACCTTCTACCACAACCAGCATCCCCAATAATGTCAGAGTAAGTGACCTATAATACCGCCAGACCATGGACACCTGTTACCAGCATGTAGTGACTCAATATGACGTGAATACAGTACAGTTATAACCATTTACACAGGGGTGATGCCCGCTCTGAGTGGATTAGTTCACTTTCTCGTTACTTCTCCCGGGCGCAACTTGTGTTGGTGTTCTGCAGACACATTTGACTCCTTACTTTTCCAGCGGACGCACACACTGTTCCCCATAGTATCCCTCCACTCAGCAATGGCAGCCCTGTTTTATACCCCCTAAACACGAATGCCTTAATTTGTGGCCACAGTTTCTGTTTTGTTTAATCACACCCCCCTACGCAGTAACTATGTGTCGCCATCCCTCATTAATAATGCCCCCTCTGCACCTCTGACAAGAGAAAAAATACAGGGAGTGCAGAATTATTAGGCAAGTTGTATTTTTGAGGATTAATTTTATTATTGAACAACCATGTTCTCAATGAACCCAAAAAACTCCTTAATATCAAAGCTGAATATTTTTGGAAGTAGTTTTTAGTTTGTTTTTAGTTTTAGCTATTTTAGGGGGATATCTGTGTGTGCAGGTGACTATTACTGTACATAATTATTAGGCAACTTAACAAAAAACAAATATATACCCATTTCAATTATTTATTTTTACCAGTGAAACCAATATAACATCTCAACATTCACAAATATACATTTCTGACATTCAAAAACAAAAACAAATCAGTGACCAATATAGCCACCTTTCTTTGCAAGGACACTCAAAAGCCTGCCATCCATGGATTCTGTCAGTGTTTTGATCTGTTCACCATCAACATTGCGTGCAGCAGCAACCACAGCCTCCCAGACACTGTTCAGAGAGGTGTACTGTTTTCCCTCCTTGTAAATCTCACATTTGATGATGGACCACAGGTTCTCAATGGGGTTCAGATCAGGTGAACAAGGAGGCCATGTCATTAGATTTTCTTCTTTTATACCCTTTCTTGCCAGCCACGTTGTGGAGTACTTGGACGCGTGTGATGGAGCATTGTCCTGCATGAAAATCATGTTTTTCTTACCTTGCAGACTTCTTCCTGTACCGCTGCTTGAAGAAGGTGTCTTCGAGAAACTGGCAGTAGGACTGGGAGTTGAGCTTGACTCCATCCTCAACCCAAAAAGGCCCCACAAGCTCATCTTTGATGATACCAGCCCAAACCAGTACTCCACCTCCACCTTGCTGGCGTCTGAGTCGGACTGGAGCTCTCTGCCCTTTACCAATCCAGCCATCTGGCCCATCAAGACTCACTCTCATTTCATCAGTCCATAAAACCTTAGAAAAATCAGTCTTGAGATATTTCTTGGCCCAGTCTTGACGTTTCAGCTTGTGTCTTGTTCAGTGGTGGTCGTCTTTCAGCCTTTCTTACCTTGGCCATGTCTCTGAGTATTGCACACCTTGTGGTTTTGGGCACTCCACTGATGTTGCAGCTCTGAAATATGGCCAAACTGGTGGCAAGTGGCATCTTGGCAGCTGCACGCTTGACTTTTTTCTCAGTTCATGGGCAGTTATTTTGCGCCTTGGTTTTTCCACACGCTTCTTGCGACCCTGTTGACTATTTTGAATGAAACGCTTGATTGTTCGATGATCACGCTTCAGAAGCTTTGCAATGTTAAGAGTGCTGCATCCCTCTGCAAGATATCTCACTATTTTTGCCTTTTCTGAGCCTGTCAAGTCCTTCTTTTGACCCATTTTGCCAAAGGAAAGGAAGTTGCCTAATAATTATGCACACCTGATATAGGGTGTTGATGTCATTAGACCACACCCCTTCTCATTACAGAGATGCACATCACCTAATATGCTTAATTGGTAGTAGGCTTTCGAGCCTATACAGCTTGGAGTAAGACAACATGCATAAAGAGGATGATGTGGTCAAAATACTAATTTGCCTAATAATTCTGCACGTAGTGTATGCTGGTAATGGGACTAGGCAAAAATAAGTAGGGGATTATTCTGCAGTTCTAGTCGCAACCTGGCACAGGTGGTGCAATGCAGTGGCGTCATCATGAGGCTTGTGCCAATGAGGGTAAATTTAGGGGCAGGGAGCCAGTAGCACTCTGCTTCCTCAAGATAAAGTTGAGCACTATGAAGGAGCAGAGTTGCAACAGGCACTGGGGCCTGTGCCCCAAATACCTAGTGCAAGTGAAGTTCCAAATGCATGCCTCCAGGATTGGGCATACTGAACCTAATCATCCCCATCTTTCATTCCTACAGAAAGTTATTCCCAGTTTATGGAAATGTGCTAAGCCACTATTGTATGGCTGGATTAGGCAAATTATTGAGATGGTAATGGTCCTTGGCTTTAAAAAAATAAAATTGTGAATAAACTAATTTTGGCTGCAACTCGTGACCTGGCCAGAGCGATAGGTGAGTAGCGGCAAAGTTGTGGAGTTGTAAATTTCAACGTTCGCACATTATAGGATCCAGAAGATCATGGACTCTGAATATCGTATTCAGAATCCTTGCAGATGTAAAAGGACGGTAGTAAGTTCACCACACAGGACACTTTGTGTGTTCATTGATATTTCAGTTGCCTTACCAGAGATCTGAACAATGGTCGACAAGTCTATTGGAAAATATTCCCGTAACCAACTCCTACGCTTCTCCTGAAACCTTCCTTGCTGGTCTTACCACATCCTCTCATGACTCCATATTAAGTTATGACAAAAAGTCCCCAGTAATGACTTTAAATACCGCAGCTGACGTCCCCTATTTTTACCACTTAAAATTGTCCAGCTTTAAAGTAAGTCTTTGACGTCGGCATGAATTTATTTGCCTGTACAGTGCCAGTTGGTATTTCTTCACAAAAGATGGTTTTGAAATGGCTGTGTACGTGCCATCTTCCACACAGTTCCCATGTTCCATTACACCTAGCTGACTCACAGAACTGTGACGTGATGTGTGCCTCTTGATAATACAGAGCTTATATTTAAAAAAAAAAAAATTCTCATTGATATTTTCTGCCATGAGTCACAAATTTAAGAATAGTTGAAATTCCCCCTTGATAGAAGCTTGGTGGTGGTGAGTAGGTTGCTGTAAAGTAAATCATATTTAAAATGTTTAGTGGTGGCCTAGTGTCCGCTGACTATTGAAATATAAGAATAGGGAATTCTCAGCCTGAAGCATAGCATAAACTTGAGGAACATCCAGTCTTAAAGGGTTTGTCACAATTGGACATTTATGACATATCAGTTGGTCATGCCATGCGCAGCGACTCCTCCACTCATCACTATGGGACTTCTTGAAACAGCCAAGCACTAGCTCAGCCATTTTCGGAAGTCCCATAACTGAATGGGGAGAGACAAAAATTGGTGGCTTGCTTTCCATTCATGGCATGGCCTCATTCTTGAGATGGGAACAGGCAAGAGTCACCTGAAGGCTTATCACTAGATGGTTAATACCCGATGAAGGAACTGGTTTAGTCCCAAAACTCATTGTAAGATTGCCAATAAAGCTTGTCTACTGTACCGCTGTGGATTGAGGTAGCCTAGCACCACTATCAAGTCCCCATTCTTCCTTCCCACCCTCCTTGCCTGTATTCTGGACCATTCATGGGACCCAAGGGGATCATGAGCTGCACTTTGAGAATTGAGGTGAGCGGCCATTTGGCTGTTTCTATCCTCACTGTACATATGGTCCTGTCTATGAGGTGTTCTCATAGCGATATGCAATAAAGCAAGGGATATAGCATCAATGTCAGGTGCTGGTGCCACTACTAGGACCTGCCCTTAACTCCAGAACTGGGCCCCCAAACAAAATGACGAACACGCTGCACATGCACAGTTTGCTCACCATTCACCTCTATGGGAGTTTTGAAAATGGCCAGGCGAGCACTCTCTGCTACTTCAGAAGTCCCATAGTGAATGGAGAGCGTACCACGCATGCACGGCCACCATTCACTGCTATGAGAAATGGCCAAACCAGCGCTGGGCTATTTTTGGAACTCCCATAGCGGTGAATGGAGAGCGGCCACTCTTGTGCAGCACACATGCCTTTACTTCTGTACCGTTCTGGACATGTGCAGGTCCCACCTCTGGGACACACTCCTATTGGTCATTAATGGCATATCCTAGAGATGTGCTATCAATGTTTGAGATGAAAATACCCCTTTGAGGCAAGAAGTTGGACTTTAAAATGCATGTCCCGATCTTGCCACAGTTTCTAAACTGCCTATATAAACTACCTGTAGTGTTGTCATCTCCAACTTTTTGTCCTTGGTCCGATAAAAGTCTTGTATGGCCGAAACATTGTCCCTTTATGATGAGCTCCATAAATGTACATAATAGAGCCTATCCCTGAAAACATGCCAGAACATTGTTTGTCATTATGCTGTGTAGCTATAGCTTGGGTTGTGAAGGCATTATTTGGTATGTTCTGAACTCTCTGTTGAAATAGTATCCTGTCTGAAAATGGCCCAAATATCAATTTTGCTTTGGAGTCAGGACTTTACATGTTGAGAAAGGAGAGAGAATTGAGCTTGTTTTATGGTGCAAAGCACACCTATCAACCAAGAGCTGATCCTCTCCTCCTGATACTGTGCAGATTCACCTAGCTCCTCATAAGTTTTCATCAGTTCACTTACAGAATGGCTTTATTGTACTTAACTTGGCTGCTGCAGAAAAATAGGTTGTCGTTGGGACACTCTGGGGATTGCTAAGTGTGCCAATATAGACATGTATGCCTATTATTTAAATGAACCGAAGGGGGTGAGCTGGGCTGCTAGTATAGGTGACCCTTTGTTTCTTGCATAAGTGCAGTGCTTGCAGAAATGAGCATCGGTAACTGTAGTTGTCTGTATATGGAACGTGTGTAGAAGGATATATGCAGGGGCGGATTAAGTGCATGATAGGCCCGGGGCTGTCTACCCAACTTGGGCCCCTCCCTCCATTTTAGTTTAGTTTTTTGTATGAAGAGGCTGCAGTGCTTTGTGAGCGCCACAGTATCTTCCTAGGCCATATGACCTCTTCAGACAAAAAAAATACCCCAAGTTGAGTCTTAAACTGAAATATGGTCTCCAAATTTAAAATACTACTAATATAAAAATAATTTAATAATAATCACCACATACCTCTTGCATCCAGTAACATCTCCTGTCATGTAGACCTTCTCTTTCCTCTTCTCCTCCATTTGACCCAGACCGCCATGGCAAATTCTTTCACCCACATTTCAGCTCTACAGAGTTTGTAATACAGACACGTTAGATTTCTCAATTTTTTACATCAACCTCCCCATCCTGGTATCCCCACGGTGTCATCCTGCTGCCACTCCCAATACTTTGCCCGTGGTGCTCCCCAATGTCCCAGGTACTACAGTATACTGCTGAAAATAGTGACCCTAATAGACATAATTGGGGTCATTTATCAAACTGGTGTTAAGTAGAACTGGATTTCCAAAAGAGCTGTCAAAAATGAAAGGTGGAACCTGATTGGCTGCTATGGGCAACTAAGCCAGTTCTACTTAACACCAGTTTGATAAATTACCCCAAATGTTCCTATAGTGTCCTCAGCAGCTATGTCCCCTAGAGTGCCCCCAGTAATGACGCCCTATATTGTGCTCCAGGCAATAAGCCCTGTATAGAGTCCCCAAAAATAGAATTTCCCCTACAGTGCTTCCCCAATAGCAACGCACCCATATAGTAATTTCCCACACACTTCAACCCCATATAGTAATTTCTCCCACACTGCCCCATATAGTAACTTGCCCCTAAATGCCCCACATAGTAATTTGCTCCCACATAGTAGTCCCTCCCATAATAATTTGGCCCCACATAGTAATCCTTCCATAAAAATTTTCTGCCAATTTGCCCCCATACAGAAGCCCCAACATAGTAATTTTCCCCCTTATGTACTCTCTCTTCGCTAATATGTCCTGTGTATCTCAACCCCACATGTCCCCCAAAGTAGGCACATGAAATAAAAAAATTAAAATCGAAATACTCGCCTATGTCCAGGGCCAGGCACTTGCTCACAGAGGAAGGCAGGATGAGGTCCTTACACCCCCCCCCCCCCCCAGCTATCTATTAACCCCTTCTTCAAGACAGCCACTTTTCCCCTTAAGGACCAGGCCAAATTTTGGAAATCTGATGTGTTATATGTGGTAACTCTGAAATGCTTTTACTTATCCAAGTCTTTGAGGTTGTTTTGTAGTGACACATTGAACTTCATGACAGTGGTAAATTTGAGTTGAAATAGTTCACCTTTATTAACCCCTTTCTGACCGGGCTCATTTTCACCTTAAGGACCAGGCCATTTTTTGCAAATCTGACGTGTCACTTATTGTACTTTATGACACTGGTAAAATGAAGTAAAAAAAAGAATTCATTTTTATTTATTAAAAAAAATACCAAATTTAACAATTTAACAAAAATTTGAAAAAATTAGCAAATTTCAATTTCTCTACTTTTATGATAGTAATACCTCCAAATAGTTATTACTTTACATTCCCCATATGTCTACTTCATGTTTGGATCATTTTGGGAATTACATTTTATTTTTTGGGGATGTTACAAGGCTTAGGCTACTTTCACACTTGCGCTTGATCGGATCCGTTCTGAACGGATCCGATCATATTAATGCAGACGGAGGCTCCGTTCAGTACGGATCCGTCTGCATTAATAACTTTAAAAAATTTCGCAAGTGCGCAAGTAGCCTGCGCGGATCCGTTCAGACTTTCAATGTAAAGTCAATGGGGGACGGATCCGCTTGAAGATTGAGCCATATGGTGACATCTTCAAGCGGATCCGTTCCCATTGACTTACATTGTAAGTCTGAACGGATCCGCACGCCTCCGCACGGCCAGGCGGACACCCGAACGCTGCAAGCAGCGTTCAGCTGTCTGCCTGTCCGTGCGGAGGCGAGCGGAGCGGAGGCTGAACGCCGCCAGACTGATGCAGTCTGAGCGGATCCGCATCCATTCAGACTGCATCAGGGCTGGACGGAGGCGTTCGGGTCCGCTCGTGAGCTCCTTCAAACGGAGCTCACGAGCGGACCGACGAACGCTAGTGTGAAAGTAGCCTTAGAAGTTTAGAGGCAAATCTTGAAATGTTCAAAAACACACTTTTTAATGACCAGTTCAGGTCTGAAATCGCTTTGTGAGGCTTACATAATAGAAACCACCCAAAAATGACCCCATTCTAGAAACTACACCCCTCAAGGTATTCAAAACTGATTTTACAAATGTCGTTAACCCTTTAGGTGTTTCACAAGAGTTATTGGCAAATGGAGATGAAATTTCAGTTCAGTATGCATCAGGATGTCTTCAGTTCAGTCACTTTTACAGTATTTGGCCGGAGAAAATACTGCCGCATGCTGCGGTATTTTCTCTGTCCACAATTCCAGAACACTTGCCTGATTTCTATTTGCATTGAAATGTATTAATGCCGAATCCGGTACAAACTGTTCCAGAAAAACGGATCTGGTTTACCGGTCTGCGCATTCACAGACATTTAAATCTGTGAAAGACCGAATCTGTTTTTTTCCAGAGGACACCGGAGAGACTGATCCAGTATTGCAATGCATTTGTCAGACTGATCCGGAAACAAATGATATCCGTTTGCATACGGATAACCGGATCCGACAGGTAGTCGCTAGTGTGAAAGTAGCCTTAAAATAATTTTTACTTTACATTTCCCATATGGCTACTTTATTTTGGCATCATTTTGTAAATGTCTATTTCTTTTTTTGCGTGTTAGTTGGATTCAATTGATGCAATTTTTAAGAATTTCCCAAACCCACTTTTTAAAGGACTCATTTAGGCTATTTTCCCATCTGTGTTTTTTGCTGGATCCATAATGGATCAGCAAAAACGCTTCCGTCATAATACAACCATCTGCATCCGTTTATGAACGGATCCGGTTGTATTATCTCTAAAATGGCCATGATGGGAGAAAACGGATCTGTCTCCATTGACTTGTATTGAGATCAGTCTTGCTCCGCATTCCCAGGACGCTGCTGCTTGCAGCGCTTTTGTGTGCGTCATGGGAACGCAATGAAACTGAACATATTCTGGTGCGCTCTGTTCACTTCACTTCAGGTCAGTTTTGTCCCCATTGACAATGAATAGGGAGAAAACTGGAGTGTTATGCCGGATCTCAATAGCAGAACAGAAACCACAGATGTGAAAGTAGCCTTAGTTGTGAGGTCGCGTTATGGTAACTGCATAATAGAAAACACCAATAAATGACCCAATTGTAATTACTACACCCCTCAAGTTATTGAGATATGACTTTACAAACATTGTTAACCCTTTAGGTGTTCCACAAGAATTAAAGCTTTTTGCAGATTTTCAATTTGAATCCATATTTTTCCTGTAAGGCAGCAACTGGTTAACAGCCAAACAAAACTCAATATTTCTGTAAACTGTAGAATCGGGGTAATAAACGCCCCATATGTGGTAAACTGCTGTAAGGGTACACAGCAGGGTGCAGAGGTTAAGGAGCAACTTACAGATTTTGGAGGGCAGATTTCACTTGGATAATTTTAAGTTGCCATGTTGGCTTTAAAGCCCCCCTGATGCACCCGTACAGTAGTGACCCCATTTTGGAAACTACGGGATAAGGTGACAGTTTTCTTGGTCCATATGATTTTTGATTGCTCGATATTATGCTGGCACCATTTTTATTTATTTTTTACAACATTCACCATTCATCATATGATTTATTTTTTTAAGGTATTATATCCATTTTCTGAAAGACATATTTCTTCATATTTTTCTGACGATCGTCTTTTGTAGGGGGTTTGTTTTGGCACTTTTTTTTTTTTTACAGCTTTCAGTTACAGGATCGCACTTGAGTCCGCGCGATAGACGGGATCGCGCTGCTACTGAGGCCGACGGCGCATGTGCCGCCTGTACAAGCGAGGTCCCGGCGACTGAGCCGGGTGTCAATTAGACTGCATAGAGGCGGGGTTAGGGCAGGGGAGTTACAGCCTGGAGTGAGGGAAGGGCTACCCCCTTGACTTCTATCATGACTTGTGGAGCTGGAGAAGAGTACTTTATAAGGCAATTTTTTTCATGCATATACATGGCAGAAAAGCGGGACAAGACTGTATGATAACACAATGAGGATGATCTATAAGGTACTTTTGATAGTTTAAGTGAAATGCAGGTGAAAGGTTCGCTTTAAGTACAATTTGTATTGTGTTTTTAGAATGTGTAGAGACAAGTGAATCTATTCTAAATGAATCGGATTCGGACAAATTTTGTAAAAGTTTGAATTGCATTTGAATCTGAATTTTGGAGAGGGGAAAAACATTAGACTTTACAGTATCTGGCTACAGAACTATTTCTCTAACCTCTGGGTAGTCATAAGATCAAGAGGTTCCCATTAAAATAAGAGCATCATTCTTTCACCATTTGGGAACTGGTGTATGTAGTAATAAACATGGAGTTCCTTTATATGATGTTTTTTTTTTTTTTTTTTTTTGCAGGGCTGGACTGGGACTGAAATTCAGCCCAGGCATTTTAAAATGACATGCCCACATACTGTGTGGTGAATGTAAAATGTTTGTGCCTTTGCCCAGTGCTAATGGCATATTTATATGGACCTTACATTCAGTAGTACCAATCATTCAGTAGAATACAGCACTACATACCTATTACATCCAGTGATGTCTCCTCTGAAATTCTTTCCTCATCTCCATTGGGAGCAAACCGCCATGATGACATCTTTCAACTGTCTTGTCTCTACACCTCTTAGATTCCTCTGTTACATCACCTCTTCCCCCCCCCCCCCCATGGGTCTTCAGTGTTATCTTCCTTCTACCCCCCCAAAACTGCCAGCTGTGCACTCCAGTGCCCCCAACACCTGAATAATATACTAAAGAAATAACGGTAACCTACAGATAGTTCCCTCCCTCCATACTAATAGAACTTCCAAAGTACCATCAATTATAATTCTCTCCCAGAGTACACTCATTAGTGATAGGTCCCCTACAGTGATAATGCTCTAAGTGTGCCCCTGTTAGTAGTAGTGCCCTCCATATTGTGCCCAATAAAGCCCCCACAGAACTTACAGTAGTCATAGTGCCCCAGTAATGATTAAGCTGCACAAAGTGCTCCAGTAGCGACAAAAAAGTACTCACCTGAGTGGCGCTTTGGTCTGTGACAATGTCATCAAAGTGCAGAGGGTGCGGCAGTTGCAGAGAGAGCAGAGCCTCTAGGTGTAATGGCAACGCCCCATTGCTCGAGGCTTATTTGCATATTTAAAAACTTATTTTTCTCAGTAATGCGGGCATATATGAGCATGGGACCAACACAGATGCCTCCAAGGCAGTTTCATGGGTACAAATGTGCTGCCCAATGTCCTATAACAGGCCTGGGAGCCTTCACAAAGCCCCAGGCTGCCATAGAAATTGATTGGATAGAAGAGGGAGCCTCAGATGCTGCAGTCACTATTGACCACTACATCTGAGTGGTTAAAGTGTAGTTGTTGGTTTTTTGTTCAGCTCAGTAAATGCTGGTAATGAGGTCATATCAACATACAGAACTGTAGACCTATAATCTTTCATTATGGCCTTCCAATTAGTCCAATATGTGTGATGTTTTAATAAGGTAAAAAGGAAATGTAGGTTAACAAGACTGGCACTGTCTGATGCTGATCAGTTTGCCAACTGGTGAAAGCTGCTGCAGAAGTGACAACCAATATGAGTGTCACTCTTGCAAAAAAAAGTCTAATATAACCGAATGGAGATATCTGCATATGAAGTCATGCCCAGCCAAGTACTGATTGCCTTGAGGTCACATCAGTGAATAACTAAGATCCTGCTCAATGAGGGCAGTCAAGAGGAAAGAGAATGACAAAGGGTACTACACAACTTAACAAAACAGGGGTTAATTAAGAGCTAAATTAAGGCCATCTATAGAAATTGCAGTTTGGGATCTCGAGGAGGTCATCCATGCCACGTCACCTTCTGGTGGGTTTTTCATTAACCAGCAATGGATTTCAGTAATGTTTCTCTAGTGATGACTCTGCACACAAATGAAAGGAGTGAGGTCATGGCTAGTTCTCGAAAACTGAACTGTATTTCAGCTCAAGTGTCGTGAAGCCGTTTAGTAGGTCTTGAAAAATGAAGGATAATTGGAATTCTGAGTAGAGGCCTTCCTTGCATTGGCTGCTTGTTAGAAGTTTGCATTTCAAGTCAGTTGTCTGCTGAGTAACTTCTAAATCGGACAGTATTTTGTCCATCACTATACCCAGTGACGGGACTAATTTTAAGGGAGTAATTTCTGCATTAATATGTAATGGCTGCAGAAGCATTTCCAACCAGGAGGCTGGGCAGCCACTGTACAATGCTGTACCAACCCCTAAATTAAAGTGTGTGTGTATAATATATATATATATATATATATATATATATATATATATATATATATATATATATATTAGTGCTCTTACCTTTTTCTGTGGCTTAGTTTCTTTAAAAACCGCACTTTTATAATATGTTAATCGCCTCTCTACCAGCAAGAAGGGCGGTTACTTGCTGGTAGCCGCCGCATCCTCCTTTCAAAAAAGCGCCCCCTCCTTCTGTTGATTGAGAGGGCCAGCGAGCGCTCTCCTCCTAAGGCTGGCCCTGTCTGCGTCCCAAATCTCGCGCCTGCGCCGTACCGGTCTTCAGTCGGCGCAGGCGCACTGAGAGGAGGACCTTGCTCGGCCGCTCCTTCCTCAGTGCGCCTGTGCTGATAACATCAGATCCACACCAGGCACACTGAGGAAGGAGCGGCCGAGCGAGCGTCCTCTCAGTGCGCCTGCGCCGACTGAAGACCAGTACGGCGCAGGCACGAGATTTAGAACGCAGAGGGCCAGCCAGAGGAGGAGAGCGCTTGCTGGCCCTGTCAATCAACAGTAGGAGGGGGCGTTTTTTTGAAAGGAGCATGCGGCGGCTACCAGCAAGTAACCGCCCTACTTGCTGGTAGAGAGATTTAGCAGATTATAAAAGTGCGTTTTTTAAAAGAAACTAGACAACAGAAAAGGGGCCATCGCCACTGAGATAAATTTTTACAAGTATGGCATCAGTCTGATTAGCCCCAAATTTGTGGGGCTAATCAGTCTGCAGACATGTGAATGAGAATTTTTGGCAGCAAAAAAGAATAACTCGAGCACGGGTATTGCCCGTGGTTCCATAATACAGAACTGTAGGGACTTGTGCTGCTGTACAGTCTCTGTGCTGACGCCAGATGACAGTCCCGACCGCCAGCCAGTCGGGAAACAGCAGAGAGCTCCAGCGCTCACTGTTTCAGTAGCTCAAATTTCTGTGCATGGGAGTAAGGCCTCTTGCACACAACTGTATGGCTTTTTCAGTATTTTGCGGTCCGCAAGAAATACAGATTCCGTTTTTAGGAACAGCTGACCCCTGATAGAACATGTCCTGTTATTGCCTACATAACGGACAAGGATAGTACTGTTCTATCTTTGAACAGTACTGAAATACGGAAACGGAAGGTATACGGATCCATTGAAATGAATAGTTCCGTATACGGGATGCAAAAATTTTTGGGTGTGCAAGAGACGCAATGGATCCACAAAAAACTGAAGTTTTTCCGTTCAAAAATGGAACATGCCGCATAACGGACAAGGATAGTACTGATCTATTAGGGGCCAGATGTTCCGTTCCGCAAAAAGTGGAATGCACACAGACATCATCCGTATTTTTTTTGGGGATCCGTCGTGTGCAAGAGGCCTTACTGGGACAGCGCGGCACTACAAGCTAGGCTGTTACCCTAAACTCAGATATGGTGCAGCTTTTTGTGCTACACTGTTTCCGTGACTCTCATGCACCGCAATGGGAGCTACTTGAATCAGTGAGCGCTCTGCTGTTTCCTGGCCGGCTGGGACTGTCATATTTAGCCTTAGTAACGGTGAGATGAGACAACCCCTTTAACTATCGAGCCACAGCTGCAGTCCAAAGGAGTACATTGCATTTTATGCAGTCTTGTCGACTGAAGCTGTAACTCAATAATTCAAATTAGTCATTAACGTTAAGTCACCGTGTAGTCCAGGCCTTATGGTAGTGTTCAAAATGTTTATTTTCGTTTAGCCCAAAAAATGTATTCACTTTTTGTGGGCGCCAGTTGTTTTTGACAAACTATGGGACAATGAATACCGCAGTGTGAACAAGCCCTGGAACTTAGTAATAAACTCGAGAAAAATCTTGGATACATTTTAGTTAAATCAACTTTTTTTAAAATGTTGTCCAGATTGCCGTTGCTCATCTGACTTCTTCTGTGCAACCAGAATTCCCAATTGAATTTGGCTGATGCTGTGGTTGTGACGTTATCAAGAACCCACGTGCAGACTACCTGCTGGGTTGGTACTAGTATAGTTAGGCATTGTGCAAGAGGTTTCAG
The DNA here is from genome assembly GCF_014858855.1 of Bufo gargarizans. Lineage (NCBI taxonomy): Eukaryota > Metazoa > Chordata > Amphibia > Anura > Bufonidae > Bufo > Bufo gargarizans. Next base: position 53,247,920 of record NC_058082.1, on the reverse strand, counting down.
CAATGAAACCTTGCCAGGAACTAATATTTGTTTTATTGGCTGTGTTTACCTTTGGTTATAGTCGGAGGGTAGGTCAGATTTTTGGCACACTTGCTTGTGCTTTATGCACTTAATTGTCAGTCGAAACAGCACAAACCTATCCTTCACTATTTGGAAAATTTAAGGGACTGGTTGCCTCCCAATTTCACCACCTGAAATAAGTGATCACAGGCATCTGCAAGTTGGTTTGCTCTATTATAATTAAACATTCGCGCAAAAATGGTCACTTTTTAAGCTAACTGTATTTTTGCTGGTTGCCTATGGAAGCAGACATCTGTTAAAAGGGTTTTCCTCTGGGTAGGTCATCAGTATCTAATTGGTGGGAGTCTGACACTTGGGACCCCGGCTGATTAGCAGTTTGAGAAAACAGACTCCCACAGTACAGTGCCGCACAACTTCAAACAGCTGATCGGCAGGGGTCCTGGGTGTCAGACTCCCACAGATTAGATACTGATGACCTAGCCTCTGGATTAAAAAATCTCAGAAAACCCCTTTAAAGTTTATCCTTTCAGAACATTTTTCACGTGAAATTACAGGTCTGCAACTAAAAACCTGTTAGATTATTTTTATCTAATTTCCATGTATTTTGGTGTGCTGAAAACAAATTAAATAAAATATTAAACTCCTAGCTGTCATGATTTGCCACAAAATGCAAAATTGTCTTCAAATTTATCAAATCTTTTAAAATTTGGTTAAAAACCCATAATCTTAAGTCCAAATTACTATTAATTCACATAAGTGCATTTTAATATATAAAATGCCAACAAAAAACAACTTAAAGGGGTTGTGTAAAAAAAATTAAATAAAAAATATAGCACTGTAAATCTGATGGTCGGCAATATATACATAAGCTAAGCAAGTTTTAGTGAAAAAATTATATTTTCCCCTCCCCCACGACAGCACCACTGAGAGATGGCTCCTCCTCCATGGACAGGAAACCTGTAGCATAAAAAGGTGGAGCCACTCTCCCACCTCAGTGAGGTTTCCTGTCCCTGGAGCAGGAGACTTGTAGTGTTTCTTTTCAGGGACCCATGGCTTGGAAATCCTAGGAGAGCCTAGAGAGCCATGGGTCACGCCAGCCCTTACCGGTGGTTCACTGAGGGACGGGAGTTGGTCCGGGCCGGCTCCTGATCCTGGGGCTGAGGGCACCGGTCCCTCAAAGGAGAGGCCCGAGTGCTGCCGCAAGACAGGCGGCGAGAGGGAACAAGCCAAAGGGCTGTTTTCCCTGGATGCGCACCCAGCGGGGACTGCGGGCGAAGGCCGGGCAGTGGAGCGTGTCGGAGCGCCAAACCGGAAGTCGCAGGAGTGACGTCAGCTTTGACCGGATATGTAAGTACCCATGCGTTCCAGCAGATCGTAACACAGCAGGACGGAGGAGTGGAGTGGATAGCTGTGCTCTCACCTGATTACCAGAGCTTTTGCCAGTTGGTTTTTGCCTGCAGCGGACTGAGAGGTTGGCGGCATCTTAAAGGCGCTCCCAGGGAACATGCGGAACTCTCTGAGGAGAGGTGCTGTTCCCTGCAGCATATTTATTTCAGTATTCTCTATACCTCCAGGATAAGTATGGAGGAGGAAAAGAGACCTGAGGAGACTGAGCCAGAGAAACAGCCGGTATAAGAACTCTGGATGGGGTAAGACAAGGAATTTTGTTAGATCACTGATTTGTGTCCCCTTGTAGGTTATAGATGGCAGCTAAAAAAGCCGCATCTAAGAGAAAAAACAAAGAGTGCGCCCTGTGTAGATGCCCTTTGTCAACGTCCTATAATAAGAAGTTATGTCAGGACTGTATTGAAAGAACCTTGGCGGAGGAATCCCCCAATCTGATGCGGGACATTAAGAATCTCATTAAAACAGAGGTTAAGGAATCCCTTAAGACAGCGAAAAAGTCTAAACCGGTAGATAAAACGGACTCAGAGCCAGAGTCGGTTAGCGAAAATGAGGGAGATGACAGATCGGAAGATTCATCATTCGCGGAGGAGGAGCAGGAGAAGAAATTCCTGTTCCCAGTATCTGATACTGAAAAATTGTTAAAAACAATTCGAGCGACATTAGAGCTGGAAGACGCCAAAGAAGATAGGTCGATTGCAGATGTAGTCTTTGAAGGATTACGGGAAAAAAGAAGATGTTTCCCCTTGCATAAGAGCGTATCCGCACTGATAGAAAAAGAGTGGAAAAAACCTGATAAGAAGGCCTTTATTAGTAAAAATTTTAAAAGAAAATACCCGTTCGAGGAAGAAGCTTCTACTTCGTGGGATAAAGCGCCAAAGTTGGACGTAGCCATTTCAAAAGTATCCAGAAGATCTTCATTGCCGTTTGACGACATGGGTTTTTTGAAGGATCCGCTGGATAAGAAGATAGATTCTTGCCTGAGGAATACCTGGGAAGCATCCACTGCCTCCTTTAGGCCCAACATTGCAGCAACCGTTACTGCTAGGTCCCTAGCATTATGGCTGGAGAGGTTAGAAGGTCAGTTAAGGGATAAATGCCCTAGAGACCAGATATTGAATTCTCTTCCGACCCTACAGAAGGCTGTGGACTTCCTATCAGACGCCTCGGTAGAGGCAGTTCGTCTAGCAGCCAGATCAGCTTCCACCTCTAATTCCGCCCGTAGGGCCCTCTGGCTTAAGAACTGGAGAGGGGGCGATATAGCCTCTAAACAACGCTTATGTAGCCTTCCCTGTCAGGGACAGTTTTTATTCGGTCCTGAGTTAGATGCTCTTCTAGAGAAGGCGGCTGATAGGAAGAAGAGAATGCCTCAGGAGTCTTCCTTTTCGCAGTTCAGGCCTTATAGATGTCCCTTTCAGAACGCCCCTAGATCTCAGGGAAGAAGACAGCCGGGAGATAGAGATCAGTTTCCCAGGCCAAAGGGCTCAGGAGGTAGAGGCTTTATGTTTGGAGGTTCCTCTTCCTCTCAGAAAGATAAATCTTCCAAAAAGTGACGCCAGGTTACAGGTAGGGGGAAGACTAAGGTTCTTTCCCTCTGCCTGGAGAGAAGTCGCAGGAAGGTGGGTGTACGACATTATTACAGAGGGCTTAAAGTTGCAGTTTCAGGGTCATTGTCCACAGAGGTTTGTGGTAACGAAAGAGTCCAGACAGTTATCAAAAGAGGTAGATCTACTAATAGAGAAAAGGGTGTTAGCCCCAGTACCAAGAGCAGAGCAGGGAGTGGGTTTCTACTCCACGCTGTTCTTGGTCAAAAAACCAGACGGTTCCTTCCGAACAATTATAAATTTGAAACATTTGAACAGATACCTAAACATAAAAAAGTTCAAGATGGAGACCATAAAATCAGCGATTCATTTAGTTTTCCGGGGTTGTTTTATGGCGGTAGTAGATCTAAAGGATGCATATCTTCATATCCTGATGCATCCCTTTTTTCAGAAATTCCTGAGAGTGGCGGTTACAGAGGGTACCAGTATCAGACACCTTCAGTTCCAGGCCATGCCCTTTGGCCTATGTACGGCCCCGAGAACCTTTACCAAGGTGATGGCGGAAGTAGCGTCCTTCATTCGAAAGGAGGATGTTTTATTCCTCCCTTACCTGGACGACCTCTTGATCATTGCAGAATCATGGGAGACATGTCAGAAGTCAATACGGACAGTGATTCGGATCCTGGAACGGCTGGGATGGATGATCAATTCCAAAAAATCCAGGTTGGAACCCAGCACAAGTCAGATATTTCTGGGACTTCGGTTGGATTCTCTGCAGCAAAGGACTTTTCTTCCAGCAGAGAAGATAGAGAAGATCCAGAACGAAGCCGGGAGGGCTCGGCAGAACCCAGAAATGTCAATCCGGAAAGCAATGTCTTTGTTAGGATTAATGACGGCCTGTATTCCAGCAGTCCGTTGGGCCCAGTTTCATTCAAGGATATTGCAATGGGAAATATTGAATTGGACAAAACGAAAGGATATAACGTTAGACTCCCAGATATGTCTCAGCCAGAGGACTCTGATCTCCCTCAATTGGTGGCTGGAGTTACGGAATTTAGACCAGGGTATTCCATGGAGTTACCCCAATCCAGTGGTGATCACTACGGATGCCAGCCCTTGGGGATGGGGGGCTCATTTCCAGGGTCAGGTGAGGCAGGGAAGCTGGTCCCCGTTACAGAGACAGTTCTCTTCCAACAGGAAGGAATTAAGGGTGGTGTGTTCGCTTTACGAGCAGCTCGGCCAGGACTCCAGCACCAACATGTCAGAGTAATGTCAGACAACAGAACAGTAGTTTCGTATCTGAACCGCCAGGGAGGTACCAGATCCCTATCTTTGATGAGGGAGACAGATATTCTCAGAATTTCAGGAGGAACTAACTCATATATCTGCCCTACATATAAGGGGGGTAGAGAATGTCCAGGCCGACTTCCTGAGCCGTCATCGTTTAAAGCAGTGGGAGTGGTCCCTGATTCCGGCCATATTTGCAAAGATTGTTGATCTATGGGGAGTACCAGATATAGATCTATTTGCTACCAGGGAAAACAGACAGGTAGAAAGTTTTTGCTCCCTCAGTCCCTATGAATCCCCTTATGGGATAGATGCCCTTCTCCTGGATTGGAAATTCCGTCTGGGATATGCTTTCCCCCCCTTCAGCTCCTACCCAGAGTTCTCAGGAAGATAAGGGAAGACAGGTCGAACCTAATAGTCATCGCCCCCTTTTGGCCAAGGAGAGCCTGGTTCTCTCTACTCAGATCCATGTCAATAGCGGAGCCATGGGTTCTTCCCGACATTCCGGATCTCCTGAGGCAGGGCCCAGTGATACATCCAGAGGTAAGGTCCCTGCACCTTACGGCATGGAGATTGAGAGGGTGCACCTGATTAAGAAAGGCTTTTCTGAGGCCTTGACCTCCACCATTCTTAGTAGTAGGAAGAGGGTAACAAATACCATTTATGCAAGGATATGGAAAAGATTTCTTTCCTTTTCAGGTCGGGACACTGATGTTTGGCCTGAGAAGGTTTCCACAAAACAGGTCTTAGAATTTCTACAAAGAGGTCTGTCATTAGGTTTGGCCAAGAGCACTTTGAAGGTGCAGGTTTCGGCCCTCTCGGGCCTATGTGGTAGAAGTCTGGCTATGGATCCCTGGATAGTCAGGTTCTTTAAGGCAGTTGATAGGGTTGCAGCCTGTTAGGGGTCCTAGGTTTCCCCCCTGGGATTTGAACTTAGTCTTAAAAGCCTTGACCAGTCCCCCCTTTGAGCCTATGATGGAAAGTTCTATTAAAAATCTTACTTTAAAGTTAGTCATGCTAATGGCATTAACATCAGCCCGTAGAGTTAGCGAGCTTCAGGCACTGTCCATCAACTCCCCATTTATGTCCATACGTGAGGATAGAGTGGTTCTTAGGCCAGATCCAAAGTTCGTTCCCAAGGTACCTTCCAAGACTAACAGGTTGCAGGAGATTGTCTTGCCAGTCTTTTTTCCAGACCCTAAAAATGAGGAAGAAGATAGATGGCACTTACTGGATGTGAAAAGATGCCTGATCCATTATTTGGAGAAATCAAAAGATTGGAGGAAGACCTCTTCCTTGTTTGTATTATACGCTGGGGCTCGAAAAGGTAATACGGCCTCCAAGAGTACTATTGCTAGGTGGATACGAGAACTTATTTCCCTAGCCTACTCGTGTTCTGGTCTTTCCCCTCCACTGTCACTGAAGGCTCACTCTACCAGGGCAATGTCTACTTCCTGGGCAGAAAGATCTAATGTCTCTATTGACCAGATCTGTAGGGCAGCCACATGGGCTTCTCCTTCTACTTTCTATAGGCACTATAGACTTCAACTTGACTCTGTCTCTGACCTCCTCTTTGGTACTAAGGTGTTAGAAGTGGTCACCCTCCCTTGAATTCTATGTAATCTCTCTGTGGTGCTGTCGTGGGGGAGGGGAAAAATGATGATTACACTTACCGGTAATCGGATTTTCCTGACCCCACGACAGCACCCGTCTAATTCCCTCCCTAAGGTGGTGGTGGGTGAAAAAATTCACGCGGTGATGCAAAAAAATAAAATAAAAAAGTGTGTGTATATGTATGGTATTAATCAAAGGGGAGTCCCTCTCATGCTCTGTAAACCCACTGAGGTGGGAGAGTGGCTCCACCTTTTTATGCTACAGGTTTCCTGTCCATGGAGGAGGAGCCATCTCTCAGTGGTGCTGTCGTGGGGTCAGGAAAATCCGATTACCGGTAAGTGTAATCATCATTTTCCTCATTTCCCTAGTTCTCCTATTGGCCCTTTGTTTGCAGGTAAACAATCTCTGCCCCTCCAAGTGCTGCTCTGAGTGACATGTCTGGCTACGGGATACTCGCCAGCATGCTGTATGTGTAAGCCTCAGCCCTGAGTCTGTTTCTAATGGTAGAAGGGGTTAATCTTTTCTGAAGAATCCAGTGGGAGGGAGACACAGGGCAGATGGCAACAGCTCCGGTCAGTGCAGGAGGGCGTGGCCAGCACTGTGATGTCTTGTGTACAGACATAGAGCTGCTCTCTCCTGCAGTCCACACTTGTGCACAAATCATCCTCAGGTTCTTGGTTCTAGGCTGTTCACTTTTTCATCGCAGTTCGTGTTAGCTTGTCATTCTTCAACCGTTATGTTATGGCTCTGCGAAAGTGTATCAATTCGCCAGACAGTTTTTCATCTGTGGTGAATATACAGTGTTGAAGCAACGGCAGAATATTGCAGACTTTGTGAAAAAAGTATACTTCGCATACTTTGGACTAAAAATTGGAGATCAAGATAAAGTTTGGGCGCCTCATAAAATGTGTAAACGGTGTGTTGAGAACCTCCGAAACGGGCTCAAGGTTGAGAAAAAAATCTTTCCGTTGTGGGATTCCTATGGTATGGCGAGAGCAAAAGAACCATAGTGACGACTGTTATTTATGTTCATGCGATGTGAAAGGATTTAATTCCAAATGGAAGCATTCCATTTCATACTCCAATCTTCTCTCAGCAATTCGTCCCATCCCCCATGGCACAGATATACCAGTACCCAAGCCCCCTGCTACCTTGGAAGAGATGCCTAGCTCCGATGAAGGTGAAGTCATACCTGAACCAGATGCCGAATTAAGTTCTGACTTTGAAGATGATACAAGACCAAAATTGTTCTCAGGAGGAGATGAATGATTTGGTAAGAGGCTTGAATCTTCCCAAAGATGACTCTCAAGGCTGAAAAGCAGGAATTTATTGTTGCCAGGAGTGTCCTCTTTATGGTTCAGACATCGTGAAAAGGAGTTTGTGCCTTACTTCGCCCAGGAAGACAAGTTGGTTTATTGCATCAATGTCGAAGGTCTGATGGTTCAATTCAAAATCCAATATGATTCAGAGCAACGGCGTCTTTTTATAGATTCTTCAAAAAGTCTCAAAGCAGTCTTGCTCCACAACAGTGTCTCTTTTTTCGCTTCCATACCTTTTTAGGTCACTCCGTACACTTGAAGGAAACCTACGAGAACTTGGTATTGGTTCTTTGTAAACTTAAATATGAAGACCATGGTTGGCAAGTGTGTGGGGACTTAAAGGTCTTGTGCATGCTGCTTGGGCAACAAGCTGGGTATACCGCATACCCTTGTTTTTTGTGTTTATGGGACAGTCAGGACCAACAAAATAACTGGACCAAGAAGAGTTGGCAGCCGAGGGTGCTAAGTCAGTGAAAAAAAGGTCCTCCGAGAAACTTTGGTACCTTCCCATAAAGTTCTTCTACCACCACTCCACATAAAATTGGGATTGATGAAGCAATTCATAAAATCACTTTCAAGAGATGGAGAATGCTTCAAATACTTGGTCACCAAGTTTCCAGGCCTGTCAGAGGCAAAATTTAAGGAAGGTGTTTGACGGACCAGACATTAGAAGGCTTCTAGTTGATCAAGAGTTTGTCAATACCATGACTGATCCTCAAAAAGGGTGGATTGCATTTAAAGAAGTCGTGCAGAATTTTTTAGGCAATAACAAAGATCCTCCCTACAAAAAGATCATTGGACGAATGCTGAAAGCATTTCAAGCTTTAGGTTGCCTAATGAGTTTGAAAGTTCATTTCCTCCAGTCCCATCTTGAGTACTTTCCTGAACATTTGGGAGCTGTGAGTGAGGAACAAGGTGAACCATTCCACCAAGACATTAAAGAGATGGAAAGGAGATGCCAGAAAAAAATGGAGCATTACAATGATGGCAGACTACTGTTGGATGTTTCAGAGAGATGTTCCAGATGCTACTCAAAACTGTGAATGCACCAAGAGGAGCCTCACAAAGATGAAGAATCGAGTTTAGTGTGTGTAGATGAGCTCGTTTCAGTTCAAAAAAGGATTTTCATGAGAATTTTTAATAAAACTTTAATTTTATAAGTATTTCCATTTTATTTTGATGTATAGCCTTATTTTAACAGTTACCTAAAATTTAAGGAAACGTGATGGAGGTCATTTTCGGATTAAGCGCACCAAAATGTAAAGATTACGTGGAATAACCGAAACGGCTCCTGAAATTTTTTTAATGGGGATCTAGGTGCTTAAAACCCCATCTTGATCTCGTCTGAGCACTTCTCCTTGTTTCAGCATTTTGGACCCCACCAATATAAAATTTGTCTATTTAAAAAATATTTTTTTAATTTTAAACAAGAGCTAACCGATCTGTCATGCAATTATCCAGAAGGAACCCAACATTCCTGATAATTGCCTGATTGTTACCAAAGATGAAGGCTGTATTTACATGCAGCAATCACCTCCGCTGTGATCGCTTGTCCCCATAGAAGTCATTGATCCAAGGCAGCAGATCACTAGACAGTATGATCTGCACAGGAACAATGATTTTTGTTGCTGGCCAACAAGTGTTTGTGGGCTCTAAACTAATGAGACAGCACTGTTCAGTGGATCTGTATTGTTAATGGCCATTCGGTATCGCAGGTGCTACACGGCTATTAACCATACTGACCCACTGAACAGTGACTTCTCATTAGTTTAATTAGAGCCCACTGTGGCCCTTTCGGCCGCACGGCACTCAAACATAGCGAGGGCTGTGTTGCAAGTGCCACATGACCGTGCCATGTGTTAATACTTACATGTGCCAATTATCAGGCACGAGCATTTATACAAACACTCGTCCCCGATGATTGTCCTCATTATCGGTCCGTGTAAAAGGATCTTTACACTTTAAAGGGGTTTTCCTGGGAACAATTTTTATCACGTAAACCACTTCTACTGAACTGACATACGGTAGATTGTTCTCCATCAGCCCTATACAAGTCAGTGGAGGGATGGACCAACACATGCACTTCAGAGGAGACTTGATGGGTGATGATTTTCAAGGGAATCTGTCACCAGTTCCTATGTTTTACCTGAAGGCAACATATACTAGTGACAGACACTAAGGCTAGGTCTACACAATTGTCGCACCAATGTTGCGCGACAATATTTATAATAGTCTATGGTGTTGCACTGCAACGCGACAGTCGCAAAAAATCTATTGGAAATGGATTTTTCTGTGACTGTCATGTCGCAGTGCAACACTATAGACTATCATTATAAAAATTGCCACACGACAAATGTTGCAGTGTAGTTGTGCCCTAGCTGTCGCGTGACTTGTGTTGTCGTGTAGACCTAGCCTAATTCCCTTTGCTGCGTTTTTTTTTTTTTTTTCTTAAAATCCATGGTTAGAGGTACTCCAATTATGACAAGTTATCCCCTATCCAGAGGATGGGGTAGGGATCAGCATCCTTTGGCACTCCAGCTGTTCTAAAACTAACTTTCAGAATCCTCCATTCCCTTTATGGGAGTTAGGCCTCATGCACACGGCCGTTGTTTTGGTCCACATCCGAGCCGCAGTTTTGGCGGCTCGGATGCGGACCCATTCACTGCAATGGGGCTGCAAAAGATGTGGACAGCACTCTGTGCTGTCCGCATTTGTTGCTCCGTTCTGTGGCCCCGCAAAAAAAATAGAACATGTCCTATTCTTGTCCGTGCCGTTCTGCATAATTGTGAAACGCACACGGACGCCATCCGCAGTGTGCGGACCGCAAAAAAGGAATGGTTGTGTGCATGTAGCCTTACAAGAACTGAGTAAGCGTACCTAGTGGGAGTTGTAGTTTTCCAGCAGCTGGAGTGCCGAAGGTTGCTGATCCCTTTTGATAGGGGGTTAACTATTATGTTAGTGGGGGTCCTACCCCTATTGATCATGAGCAGGGACCCTGTGCCCCTCAAAATAAACAGTGACATGTTGGGCACCACACTGCTGCTCCATTCATCTCTATGGGAGTTCTGGAAATAGCCGCGCGCTGTACTCATCTGTCAATCCGCCACAGGGGAAGCCGCAGCTCATAGTGTTCAGGGCTCCACTGGAGCGTGCCATCGGTGACTTCATGACACCCGGTGATGTCACGGTATATTGTATTCAGTAGGATATGTTTTCTGTACATAAAGCAGTGGCTGGGAGCAGCACATCTTGTTCAATACTAGCCAAGGTCCGAAAGTAGAAATACCCTCAGTCTCGTGTTGGGAAGCTGGTAAAGGGATGTCTGTGCAGTATTTCCCACCACTGTAAAGCCTCCTTCACACGTCCATGCTCAAATCCGTGACCAGGTGGTCAGTGAAGGATCCGTGTGTCCGTTTTTTGCTGTCCGTGTTTCACTGACACTGAACAGCTGAAAAATTAATTTTCAAAGCATCTCTTAATGATCCATGAAACACTGATGGCATCAGTGTTGCATCTGTGGTTTTCACGGACTCCTTGACTATAATGGGCGTGAGGGATCCGAGAACACTGACCAAGATAGGTTTTAAATACACACATTCAAATGAATGCGGACGTGTGCTGTCCGAAGAACACGTACAGCACATGTTTGTGAAACGCTGAAGTCTGCATGAGGCTTTAAGCCTCATTCACGCGTCACTGTTTCACAAACGTGTGCTGTGAGGCTTAAAGCCTCATGCAGACTTCAGTGTTTCACGGACATGTGCTGTACGTGTTTTCCACGGACAGCACACGTCCCTATTAATTTTAACGTGTGTATTCATACATCAGTTTTTTTGCACGGTCCGTGTTTTTTTTTTTTGTTTTTTTTTTTTTTAACCAAAAGGATTAACAAAGAATACCAGCACACCACGTTCTTGTATCCTGCACAGTCCAGTAAAAAGTATATACTTTATTTTTATTTTTTATTTTACAATGGAATTCTATGGTAAATGGATGCCCCTGTAAGGCATCAGTCTGAGGCATCCGTTTAACGTATGTTAAAAGGATGGGAAAAACGTGATGCGTCCTAAACATTGGTTATATGCATAGTTAGATGTTTCCTTTGATGTTGACGGTCACTACATCCAGCAGTTCTTGGCTGTTGGCTGATCAAATACTGTATAGGACTGTATACAGCCACCCCGATCCGTTAACTGCTAACATCTGGAGCTGGTGTCTTTACTGTAAAAAATGCTACTCAAACCACAAGTGCAGAACATGCCACAATACATGCGAGTTTTCAGCCTAAGGCCTCATGCACACTTCTGTAGTTTCAGTCCACATCCGATCTGCATTTTTTTGCAGATCACATGTGGACCCATTTATCCCAATGGGGACAGCATACTCATGTGCTGTATGCATCCGTAAATCCGTTTTGCGGCCCAGCAAAAAAAAAATATATAAAACATGTCCTTTTCTTGTGTGTTTTGTGGACAAGAATAGGACTTCTCTCTAGATGGGGGAAGGCGGGGGGGGGGGGGGTAGAAAAATGCAAGTACAAAATGACAATAAAAAAAAATCAGTCGAAACTGTTACATCTTTTTAAAAATGAAGCGGTTTAAAAAAATATTTAGGGCGAGCAAATGTTTGACGGTTGGCTTTGCATGCTGCATTTTTGCAAAGTGACAGCATTTATGCATGTTTACATTTTTGGGACTAAAAATGCTTCCCCCAAATACCAGCTGAAAGTCTATAATGAAGTATAAATGCTCCACAAACTTTTTTTTTTTTTTTTTTATATACCCACAACCCTGCATACTCTGGATATAGCGTAGTGATTTTCCCAGGTATTTTATATTCGCTTTTCTATTGGTCTTAAACACTGGAAAAATGCATTGCAAAAAATGTGTGGAATTAATGCCAAATTTTACAAGCTATAAAAAACGCAGAAAATTGTGAATGTGAGCACTAATGACTGATTCACCTGACCGTGCTCGGTCCGGGAAACTGTCTGGTGTGGCGCCCCCCATCTAAACTCACTGCGTCATAGTGAATTCTGATGGTCAGTTCCTATCTGATTGCGGGTCTGTTGTACTGTACTCATCACCTGTTCAATAGACTAAGGTTTGCTGCAAGCAAAAGCAGCTGAATGGGGAACTAACAGTTTGTTCCCTACAAGTGCCCTTTGTGGACCCCTAAGGCCTCTTTCACACGACCGTGTCTCCCCCGTGGCTGTATTGTGGCCCGCATACACCGGCCGTGTGCATTCCGAATTACAGATGTGGACCCAGTCACTTGAATGGGTCCGCAAATCCGTGCGGAACGGAACAGAGTCACTACAGAGTGCTTCTGTGGGGGTTCCGTTCTATTCTGCAAAAAGAGAACAAGTTATATCTTCTGGAACGGAGGATCGCAGAACCCATTGAAGTGAATGGAGTCGCGATCCACATGCAGCTGGCCCACAGCAATTTGCGGTTCGCAGCACTGCCATGGGAGACACGTTGATGTGAAAGAGGCCTAGGGCTACATTCACACGACTATTTTTGGCTCTGCATCCGTTACGCAATTTTGCGGAACGGGTGCGGACCCATTCATTTCAATAAAGCCCCCAAAAGATGCGGACAGCACACAATGTGCTGTCCGCATCCATAGATCCTTTCCGTGGCCCCGAAAAAAAGATAGAGCATGTCCTATTCCTGTCCGCAATCGGACAAGAATAGGCATTTCTATCATGGCATTTCTATACATTCACACAGCCGGTATCCGTGTTTTGCGGATCCGTAATTTGGGGCCCGCAAAACATACGGTCGGGTGAATGTAGCCTAAGGCTGTATTCACACGGAGACACGGATCCGCAAAACACGGAAAGCGGCAATGTGCTTTCCGCATTTTGCGGACCGCACATTGCCGACATAATAGAATATGCCTGTTCTTGTCCGCAATAGCGGACAAGAATAGGACATGTTCTATTTTTTTGCGGAAACGGAAGCACGGATGCGGAAGTGCGGATCCGCAAATGTGGATGCGGACAGCACATTCCGTCCCCATAGAGAATGAATGGGTCCGCACCCTTTCCGCAAAATTGCGGAAAGGATGCGGACCCATTTTGCGGACGTGTGAATGGAGCCTAACCCTGAGGAATTGTATCACGTATTAACAAAAATACAAATTCTTTGCTAAAAATGAAGGTGAAACTTAATATTCACTCAACCTTGTAATGTGCCATGGGCTACACTTCTAGAGGAAGCCGAGTACTGTTCTCACAGCCACCCCCAGGCCTGAGTCACACGTTGGGTAATGATCATGGTCACTGCTAGTTAGAGGAGGAGGGAGCTGGTAAGATGTAGTTGTTGGAGAGCATCAGTGACTGGAATCCAGTGGTGCGCTGACATCCCCACGTATATACGGGGCGTCTGATTCATGCAGCGCTCGCATCTGTTCCTCATTAGGATCAGTATATATGAAGGGTATAAATTAGATGAGCCACTACAGTTCTGTTTTATTAGATAGTTTTGACTTCTTTAACACAAGTTAATAAACCATTCAAAATGGCAGCAGTCTATGTTTAGCCACCCAATGGTGCCGACGTCATTGTGGCCATAAGCTGGTAACTGTGCAGGAGCAGAGAAAAACCAGTATCTCATTATGTATGTAGCAACACATTCTATGTCCTGGATGTGGAAGAGTTGGCCGTTGGCTGGATCACTACCGGCCGAGCACTCTGGTTGCAAAGTATTTTCCCAAATTGTGCCAAATTTTGCCGCAGTTTACAAGGTCTAGGTGTACTCATAGCTGGAGTCTAGTCTACTCATGAGGAGAGCGCTACACACACCTGTCTAGCGGGTATGCACATATACAGTCTCTGCAGAGAAGAGCAGGGGGCACACGGTCCTCATGAATGGGGTAGTTCCAGCACTCACTTGTGGGAGGTATGGGGGTATAAATGTTGTTTTTTTGAGGTTTACCCTCCTTCTCGTGGAAAGTTTCCCGTCCTTTCTTATTATGCATGTTATTAAATCCAGTTTTCATATTGAGATTGGTTATAGATGGAGGATTTCACTTTCTATGGTAAGCGTATGTCTGGGAGTATGCGCTGTGCTTTGTGCTATGGTTGCCAGTTGTGATGAGGAAGTGATACTTTCCATGTCACACATTTTACATGTATTCATCATAAACTTTGAAATTCAAATATTTGTTCCATATTTTCAATCTGAATCTCTGCATGGTTTCTTTAGCCATACCGCACATAGCTTGTAAAGCAGCGCAGTATTAAAAGGAGCGCAGCCTGGACAGATATCTGGCGGATGGTGAATAGATGAGTACGGCATTGTCACCCCTCGCTTAGCATTGTAAGGTACGGTGTGGTTGAGCTGATGCCTATACATCTGACATGCGGGGTCTTCAATGTTTGCCCCAGTGCTAAGTAGGTGGCCTACGAGGCTGCAGCCTCTTCATACAGCTGATCGGCGGCAGGGCTGTTGGGTCTGATCAGTGTGATTTACAAAAAAGTATGTAGGTTTTGTTTTTCCTCTATTCTATTCTTCCCATTCTTTCGCAGAACGGACACTTTGAATGGAACCAGAAGCACAGCTCTGTTCAAAGTGTAGTGGCCGTGCTGGGTTACCATTCAGTTCCGTGGAAGCTGAGCTGCAGTAACCCAACACGGCCACTACACTTCGAATGGCGCTGTGCTCACAGCTCGATTTTAGGTGCTAGTACAGATTTTAGTTGATTATTTATTAAAGCGCCATTCATTCCATAGCGCTGTACATATGAAAAGGGGTATACATACAGACAATTACACTAATCATGAACAAGACGAGTTACACTGGTACAGAAGAAGAGGGCCCTGCCCGTGAGGGCATACAATCTACATGGTATGGGAGAAGGACACTAGGAGAGGGTAAAGTTGGTCATGGCGGTATATAGGCAGCAGGGTCACTGGTTGGAGGCTTGTCAGATGGCGGAGGCTGCAGGGAACAGCTGATCGTAGGGGTGAGGGGTGTCTGAGGATAGGTCCTCACTATCTGGAGCCTCAAACCCCTCTAACACACACTGGAAATACAATTCTAATCTACTTTTTTGCCATTTACAACTCCTCTCTCAAGAAATGAGGCCTCCTTTGGTAATGTTGAACTAAAAATGTTATGACAGAAAGCATACAGATTTATGATTTGAAGTTTGGACAACCTGTTAAATAGACTTAGGCTGGTTTCACACGGGCGTTGCGGAAAAATGTGCGGGTGCGTTGCGGAAACACCCGCGATTTTTCCGCGCGAGTGCAAAACATTGTCATGCGTTTTGCACTCGCGTGAGAAAAATCGCGCATGTTTGGTACCCAAACCCGAACTTCTTCAAAGAAGTTCGGGCTTGGGATTGATGTTCTGTAGATTCTATTATTTTCCCTTATAACATGGTTATAAGGGAAAATAATAGCATTCTGAATACAGAATGCTTAGTATAATAGCGCTGGAAGGGTTAAAAAAATAATAAAAACGTTAACTCACCTTATCCCCATGATCGTGTAGTTCCCGGTCGGTCTGTTCTTTAGCTGTGGGCTTGGGCTGAATGACCTTTGGTGATGTCAGATCACATGCTCCAATCACATGGTCCATCACCATGGTGATGGAGCATGTGATCTGACATCACCACAGGTCCTTTAGTCACAGCTAAAGAAGAGACCGACCGGGAACTAGGCGATCATGGGGATAAGGTGAGTTAACTTTTTTATTTTTTTTAACCCTCCCAGCACTATTATACTAAGCATTCTGTAGTCAGAATGCTATTATTTTCCCTTATAACCATGTTATAAGGGAAAATAATACAGTGAATAGACTGTCACCTAGAACCCATGCGTGGAAATCGCACCGCATCCGCACTTGCTTGCGGATGCTTGCGATTTTCACGCAACCCCATTCATTTCTATGGGACCTGCGTTACGTGAAAAACGCAGAATATAGAACATGCTGCGATTTTCACGCAACGCATAAGTGTTGCGTGAAAATCACCGCTCATGTGCACAGCCCCATAGAAATGAATGGGTCAGGATTCAGTGCGGGTGCAATGCGTTCAACTCACGCATCGCACCCGCACGGAAATCTCGCCCGTGTGAAAGGGGCCTAAGGAGTAGCTATAATTATATATATATATATATATATATATATATATATATATATATATATACTCCAGCCTTCTTGCAATTCCATTGTCCTACTGGTTGCAGCATACTGTTGGGACAGTACTGAACCACGAGGACCTTTCACATCCGCCGTTTCCACAAGGTATTCCAGTGTGTAGATGGTTGCCAACAATGCGTATCATGTTGTAGATGAGGTATCGTCTGATACTCTTCCTGTCTTATCGCCCTATGATTCATTAACTCAGTTTCCGTCTATTTCATCAGAACGTATCCCATCACCTCCCACAAACTTGGGGGAATTTCGAGGTATGCACTTAGACAATGGCGTGGTACTTTACGGAAAAGCATTTCCATAAAGTGTCTAAAAACCTGGTACTTTCCCTAAATTGCAGTCCTATCTGAAGCCTTTTGAGGAACCCTTTTTTCATGTCTTGAGGAAACATTTCCACAGGAAGAATAGTTATAATTTATGTACAGTAAACTTTCTGATGCTATATATGATGTATTCATAGGTCAGTGGTTATTACTATTATACAAGGACAGATTATATGGAGAACACTTGATGCAATTGCCCTCCAACATCTAGAGGTCCTCCACTAGCCATCAGTGATCCCATACTGCCTAATCGGTGTGACTGTCCTTTAAATCTAGGAGTTGCTATCGCCACTACTCCTGTACTTTTCAGACTTTTCAGTGGAGAGGGACATTGTATGTTCAGGCCCATCTCCTGGCTATCATAGGGGGGAAGGTGGGATTTAGGTACCAGAGATGGAGTGGGGAACCCACAACAATTTTTTTATTTCATCAGCTTTAATATAGTTCTGCTGGCATCCATGGAAAGGTGCAGCGTATCTATTCATCCATGAGGGAAGCCTGTCAGCAGATCTGTACCTATGACACTGGCTGACCTGTTACATGTGCACTTGGCAGCTGAAGACATCTGTGTTGGTCCCATGTTCATATGTGCCCGCATTGCTGAGAAAAATGATGTTTTAATTAGGGGTGCACCGAAATTTCGGCGGCCGAAGATATCGGCCGAGAATGCACCTAATCTGTTTCTGCCGATATTTTTACATATCGGCCGGAAATAGCGGGGAGGGACTGGGAGGAGGAGCTGGGGGCCGGTGCGTTCACTGTTCTCCGGCCCCCAGCTCCAGTAGTTATAAAATGTTGTACAATTAATAAGCATTCTATTCATGAGGCCCCCTCTGCAGTATTACATTCAATACAGCCACATCCTACTCACAGGGCTGTCATCTTAATGCTGGCCGGCCGGGCAGACGAGCGGCAGCGTCACGACTGACGTCACATGCCTGCGCCGCCTCCTTCATTCAGAAAGTAGGCCGGGCACATGACGTCAGTTGTGACGCTGCCGCTCCTCTGCCCGGCCGGCCAGCACTAAGATGACAGCCCTGTGAGTAGGATGTGGCTGTATTGAATGTAATACTGCAGAGGGGGCCTCATGAATAGAATGCTTATTAATTGTACAACATTTTATAACTACTGGAGCTGGGGGCCAGAGAACAGTGAACGCACCGGCCCCCAGCTCCTCCTCCCAGTCCCTCCCCGCTATTTTCTATTAATTGTACAATGGGGGGTGGGGGGGCTGTGGATGGCACGGTTATCGGGTGGGTGGGGGTCTGTGGATGGCACTGTTATGGGGTGGGTGGGGGTCTGTGCATGGCACTGTTATGAGGGTGGGTGGGGGTCTGTGGATGGCACTGTTATGAGGTGGGGGGGTCTGTGGATGGCACTGTTATGAGGTGGGGGGGTCTGTGGATGGCACGGTTATGGGGTGGGGGGTCTTTTAAAAGTATTTGGGCAAAAAGGCAGTTTCGGTCAAGGGGTATCCTGAATTTTTCGGTTTCGGACCAGAATTTTCATTTCGGTGCACCCCTAGTTTTAATATATGCCAATAAGTATCTAGGCGCAACGGGGGCGTTGTCTTTACACCTAGAGGCTCTGCTCTTTCTGCAACTGCTGCACCCTCTTTGACAGGGCCCTCCCACAGGTTGATATTTACACAGCCTCACCCTGTCAAAGTGCAGAGGGTGCAGCAGTTGCAGAGAGAGCAGAGCCTCTAGGTGTAATGGCAACGCCCCCGTTGCTCCTAGATACTTATTTGCATATATTAAAACATAATTTTTCTCAGCAATGCGGGCACATATGAACATGGGACCAACACAGACGCCTTCAGTTGCCAAGTGCACATCTAACTTTAGTGACTTTGTACATTTGAGGGATATTCCTTAGCAACATACAGAGTGCACTCCTAAGGCTGGGTTCACACCTGAGCGTTTTACAGCGCGTTCCTACGCGCTGTAAAACGCTCAACAAGGAGAAACCAATGATTCCCTATGGGAATGGTTCACACTTGGGCGTTTTACAGCGCGTACGATCGCGCTGTAAAACGCCCGACGCTCCAAAAAGTACATGAGCGACTTTTGGGGCGTTTGTGGCCATAGGACACTGTAGTGAATCACACAAACGCGCGTCAAACGCGCGTTTACTATTACAAAAACGCGCATAAAAATGCGTGTCAAAAACGCGCGTAAAACGCGCGTTTGCGCAACGCTCAAGTGTGAACCCAGCCTTAGGGACACTTCAGGCCCAAATTCGTACAAATATACTAATTCACCTAAAGGGAACCTGTCACCGGGATTTTGTGTATAGCGCTGAGGACATGGGTTGCTAGATGGCTGCTAGCACATCTGCAATACCCAGTCCCCATAGCTCTGTGTGCTTTTATTGTGGAAAAAAAAACTATTTGATCCATTTGCAAATTACCCTGATGTGTCCTGTACGTGAGATGTGTCCTGTACGTGAGATGTGTCCAGCGTGAAGGAGCGCAGCACCGCCCCGCATCCTCAGAATCCCCTCCTTGCTCCCCCGACATCAGACAGCGCCGTAATCTCGCGATGTGCGAGCTAGCGCATGCGCAGTGTCCTCATAGTGTTCCTTCCCTGTGCTGGCATCAGCCTCAGGAAAGGAACGGCGCATGCGCTAGCTCGCACATCGCGAGATTATGGTGCTCTGGCTGTCTGACGTCGGGGAGCAAGGAGGGGATTCTGAGGATGCGGGGCGGTGCTGCGCTCCTTCACGCTGGACACATCTTGGGGTAATTTGCATATGGATCAAATCTGTTTGTTTTTTTTACACCATAAAAGCACACAGAGCTATGGGGACTGGGTATTGCGGATGTGCTAGGGGCCATCTAGCAACCCATCTCCTCAGCTCTATACACAAAATCCCGGTGACAGGTTCCCTTTAAAGTAGAACCAAAAAATTTTCCTTGTCATTTCCCCAACAATTTACAATTTATTTTTTTAATGCATTATACTTTAAAGTAGGGCTGCAGCTATTGACTATTTTTGTAATCGAGTAGTCTATCGATTTTAATCCAACGATTAATCGAGTACTCTTAATAACAAACTAATTAAAAGATTTTTCTTTATAAAAACTCATCAGCCCCCCATGCCATGAGCAGCTTGCCCCCCCCCCCCCAAGTGCCACCATCTCCCGCTCCTAGCCATGTCCCCAGCGCCGCTCCACAGCTCCTCCATCTTCTCTGCGCGCTGCACTGCTGTCCTGATGTCAGTGTCAGGTCATGGTGCATGCTTACGTGCACTGTCCAGACGATGTGTCAGGATACACTGCCGCGCGGTACAGGCTGGCAGGTGACCCCGGAGCAGTGAGTAATAGCAAGCGCTTCACTCACTCCGTGGTCATGTGACACAAACTAATCCTCCATGCAAAAAATTTGAATCTGATTTATTTAATTTTTTTGTCTAATTATTTGATTAAATAGAGAAATCTTTTTAGCCTTGCTTTAAAATGATTTTTATTGAAGTTGTTATATGGTCTACACTCGAGAGGCTATCCATAGCAAATCGGTTGGGGTCAGACACCCTGCCGATCAGCTGTTTTGCAGTAGTTCTGGCGCCAGAAGTCTCCTTTGTAACTGCACAGCTCTGTCCCATTGACGTCAGTGGTAGCAGTGCTGCAGTAACCAGCTCCGTCCACTACACAATGGATGGGGCTGCGTAGTTGTCACCAGAGCTACTGGAGAACAGCAGGGGTGCAGGGTATCTGACCCCAACCAATCAGATATTGATTGCCTATCCCGAGGATAGGTCAGTGATGGCTAACCTCTGGCACTCTAACTGTGGTGAAAACTACAACTCCCAGCATGCTCCATTCATTTCTGTGGAGTTCTGAGAACAGCCAAGCAAGTGTACATCTTGGGAGTTGTAGTTTTACCACAGCTGCAGTGTCGGAGGTTAGCCATCACAGGGATAGGTCGTTTTTTACATCCCCAAAAGCCCCTTTTAAGGCCACCATATACCTTAGATTATCGTCAGCCAAACCCACCAATTTTTAGTAGGGGCTCTTGACTCTCCCTAGACAGATTATCGGGGTAAAAAAGATCAGGCATGATGACCTTCAACACCCTATCCTTTTGTCCTGGGAGAAGATGAGCCACAGCCGGAGGTATTTTGGCAGCAGCATTCTCCTCCACGGTCATTGAAAACACATGCATGCTTGGCTGAATCAAGGAGAAATGGGGAGAATAGCGGGTGACTGGAGGAACATTCGGACTATAGCTGTTGAGGCTGTATGGGCCCTATTTAGCCTTCATACCACCGATGTGCTTATAGTAGGAAGTGTGGAGAGCAGGGGAGTTCTTCTCTTGTATTCTGCTGTAGTGTTGGACATTTCTCGTTTTCTGCCATCACTCCCAAATAAACCTAATCTGTGATCTGGAAATTTTATGTCGCTGGGGATAATTTTTCTGTTCTACAGGGAACCTCATGATCATGCTCCAGTCTCTTCAGTGAATTGGTGACTCATCAGCACTCTGTTATTCAAGCCGCAGTGATGTATAGGGAAACTTTTATTTTTTTATGTGGCATTAATTATACGGCAGTAATTTGTTAAACTGGAATAAATCTATATTTACCGTAATGCTCTCTAAACCTATTCAACTTTTACTGCCAGTAACGAAAAAGTCGGCTCCACCTATCCATGATGAGCAATTAATTTATTTCAGAACCAAAACAATCTAAAGCTATTGAAAATTTTAATTTGAATCTGCATACAAGTTGCAAGAAAAAGTATGTGAACCCTTTGGAATGATATGGATTTCTGCACAAAATGGTCATAAAATGTGATCTGATATTCATCTAAGTCACAACAATAGACAATCACAGTCTGCTTAAACTAATAACACACAAAGAATTAAATGTTACCATGTTTTTATTGCACACCATGTAAACATTCACAGTGCAGGTGGAAAAAGTATGTGAACCCCTAGACTAAAGACATCTCCAAGAGCTAATTGGAGTGAGGTGTCAGCCAACTGGAGTCCAATCAATGAGATGAGATTGGAGGTGTTGGTTACAGCTGCCCTGCCCTATAAAAAAACGCACACCAGTTCTGGGTTTGCTTTTTACAAGAAGCATTGTCTGATGTGAGTGATGCCTCGCACAAAAGAGCTCTCAGAAGACCTACGATTTAAGAATTGTTGACTTGCATAAAGCTGGAAAAGGTTATAAAAGTATCTCCAAATGCCTTGCTGTTCATCAGTCCACGGTAAGACAAATTGTCTATAAATGGAGAAAGTTCAGCACTGCTGCTACTCTACCTAGGAGTGGCCGTCCTGTAAAGATGACTGCAAGAGCACAGCGCAGACTGCTCAAAGAGGTGAAGAAGAATCCTAGAGTGTCAGCTAAAGACTTACAAAAGTCTCTGGCATATGATAACATCCCTGTTAGCGAATCTACGATACGTAAAACACTAAACAAGAATGGATTTCATGGGAGGATAAAAAAAAAATCAAAAAAATGATATGGCCATGTGCATGAGGCCTTACAACAGATATGGCCACACTAGGCATTTTTTGCTACAGATTTTGCTGATTTTCCGCAGTGAATCTGATTCACCATATCCACAGTGGAAATCTGCTGCATAAATTGACAAGTAGCAGATTTAAGACCTGCACTGCAGGTAATTTTACTTTTCTTTTACGTTTTTCTGCAGCATGTGGATATCTTTTGATTTTTTTTTTAAATCCTATACACTTTGCTGGTATAGGAACATACCCTAAAGTGGTCTTCTCTCCCTGTGATCAGATTAGGATATTTGTGACCAACAGTGTCCAAATCACGTCACATGTATTTTGCATGATTAGCAGAATTAGGCCAATCCTTTGCCATTGAATTTAAGAGCAAGGTTGTCTTTTCATAAAAAAAAAAAAAAATCATTCGTTCATCTGAAAGATCCCACAGGCAGCTGGACGGCTGCATTGCAGTCCATCGTTCTTTTGTGTGTATGGTGGCATTTTGGTCAGATTCTGCTCCTGCAAGTGCCTAGAGGTGCTTTTTCTGCACTGAGCTGCTTCACAGCCCCTCCCCACTGCCATGAGTGACAGCTGTAGCATCCAACCAGGAGAACCCTACAGCTGTCACTCAGAGCAGAGTGGCTGTGAAACCGAAGGCAGTTCGGTTAAGCCCCGCCCTAGGCACCTGCAGGATCAGAATCTAGCATTATAAAATTGCATATTCTCATTACTCCTGATGATAAAAGCTCCAGTATATCTGTACTGTTCTTTCCTTACCCAGTTCTGTTAGCAGATCAGCATGGTCAAAACTGCTGACAGATTCCCTTTCATGCAACGCATAAAGTGAAGCACTGTTCTTACTACCTAAGGGCTCATGCACACAAACGTGCCGTGTTTTGCGGTCCGCAAATTGCCCATTTTGTAGAAATGCAAAACGGACAAGAATAAGACCTGATCTGTTATTCCACAAAAATTATAGATGAGGACAGCACATGGAGAGCTGTCCACAACTTTTGCGGCCCCATTAAGGTGAATGGGTCCGCATCCGAGCAGCAAAAAATGCGGCTTGGATGCGGAATCAAACCGCATTTGTGTGCATAAGCCCGAAGCATGATGTGCGGAGCCTCAATATATAAATCCACAGCAGAAATCTGCTTCAAATATACTGCACATGAATGTAGGCCTTATGCACACAATGCCATGTGTATGCCACCATTAAATTTTTTTCTTTTTAATCCCTGTAGAAATGTCCTATTCTTGTCTGCACATGTTCTATTTTATTTTTTTTGTACAAAAAATGAGGATCAGATGCGGAACAAAAACCGCCATGTGCATAGGGCCTAACTATACTATTTATTAAAGGGGTATCCTGTTAGAAAATAAATTATGTTGTGAGGATTGTGTGGCTACCTTAGGCCCCTTTCACACGGGCGAGTATTCCACGCAAATGCGATGCGTGAGTTGAGTTGCACCCGCACTGAATCCTGACTCATTCATTTCTATGAGGCTGTGCACACGAGCGGTGATTTTCACGCATCACTTGTGCGTTGCGTGAAAATCGCAGCATGCTCTATATTGTGCGTTTTTCATGTAATGCAGGCCCCATAGACATGAATGGGGTTGCGTGAAAATCGCAAGCATCTGCAACTAAGTGCGGATGCGGTGCGATTTTTTTTTTACTCACTGTTGCTAGGTGACGATTGGGATGGAGACCCGATCATTATTATTTTCCCTTATAACATGGTATACATGAATACAGAATGCATAGTACAATAGCGCTGAAGGGGGTTAAAAAATTAAACTCTCCTTGATCGCGCAGCCCGGCTTCTCTTCTGTCTTCTTTTTTGCTATGTGCAGGGAAAGGACCTGTGGTGACGTCACTCCGGTCATCACATGGTCCGTCACATGATCTTTTACCATGGTGATGGCCCATGTGATGACCGGAGTGACGTCACCACAGATTCTTTTCCTGCACATAGCAAAAAAAGACAGATGCCGGCTGCGCGATTAAGTTAATTTTTATTTTATTTAATTTTTTAAACCCCTTTAGCACTACTTTACTATGCATTCTGTATTCAGAATGCTATTTTCCCTTATAACCATGTTATAAGGGAAAATAATAGCAATCTACAGAACACCGATCCCAAGCCCGAACTTCTGTGAAGTTCGGGTTTTGATACCAAACATGGTGATTTTTCTCACGTGCGTGCAAAACGCATTACAATGTTTTGCACTCGCGCGGAAAAATCGTGCATGTTCCCGCAAAGCCAGTCTGACAAAGGCCTTATTGATTTGCACCCCCCCCCCCCCCCCACTGCTCCTGTACTGACGGTCCCAGGTTGCTGACTGATCCAGCGCTGATGTTCTGACACAGGGGCATGTGATCTCTCAGTAGCAGGGGTAAGGTGACCCTGTGCCAGACCGTCCTCGCTGACCCAGGAAGAAGAGGGCGACGAGGAACCTGGCAGCGTCGGAGATCCATGAGGTGAGTAGTGCTTTCTTATGCTTAAACCGCACCCTCAGCACATTAGAAGTTATTATCTAACGGAATACCCCTTTGATAAATGGCATAGCACGGCTACGTTCACGTGTATCGTGTGTTGCAGATTTCTGCTCTGTACGGTACACTGATGCATGTGAACGAATTTGTTGCAGATTTTTGATATTCGGCACAGAATAAATAAATCATAACTTAAATGCTTTTAATACTTTTAAATTTTTTATATTAGACTTTATGACTTGCAACTGAATACTGTAATAACAAATACAAGGCCAGATTAGGACACGGCCGTATCCCGAGGCAACAGAATGACTTCATTTTACAAATGTAGTGTCATGTCTGCAACTGATTACCTTATACCCGCGCTATCCAACTGGCCCAAGTGGTGACGGACAGATAACATAGCATGCAGTTGTGTGATAAGTAGCCTGCTTGCTGTAATTAAGTACAGAATGGCAATCCGATGAGTACATTCTGTACAGAACATATTCCCAGAGCTGGGTGCAGTACCTGGTGCAAAATCTATACTATGGGGGTCATTTATTAACCAGAAATACGCCTATATTAGGTGTATTTTTGGCGCAGATTGCAGTACAAAGGTCCTTTTGCACTGCAATCTGCGACTTCTCCACACTAGCACCAGAACCAAAAAAGTGGGAAGGGGACGGGCCAGCACGCCCCTTGGCATTTACCATTTGACGCCTGGTTGAAGTGTAGAAAATTATCTAAAATGTAAGAAGGCAAGGAAGCGGTGGTGGATACACCAGTGG
This sequence comes from Bufo gargarizans, assembly GCF_014858855.1. Lineage (NCBI taxonomy): Eukaryota > Metazoa > Chordata > Amphibia > Anura > Bufonidae > Bufo > Bufo gargarizans. Next base: position 53,222,504 of record NC_058082.1, on the reverse strand, counting down.
TGTAGAGGCTGACGTCTGTACATGGGCGGATCTGCCACCAGCGCTGGGCCTTATTAAAAACTGCGTCTAAAACACCATTCTTAATAAATGTGCCCCTATATGTACAGTAGTTTACACTGGTGGCTCCACTTAAAGGGGTTGTCCAACTTGTGCAGAACTGAACCCGGACAGAACACGTTCTTCACCCCTCATATTTCATGCTCAATGCTCTCCCTTGCCCTACACTGTATGGCGCAGGGCAAGGGCTGTTTACAGAGCAGAGCAGGCAGTGCTTGTATGAGCGCTGCTTTGTCTTCAAATAGCTTGGCTTTAGAAGTCGGACCCCCATCGATCGGATATGGATGACCTATCCTGACGATAGTTCATCAATAGTAAAAAGCGGACAACCCCTTTTAAATGGGGTATACACAAGATGACATTGGTGGCGCAGTGTGCTATATATGTAAAACCTTCCAAATACATTCACTTTAAAAAAAAAAATGCTGAACTTTAATTTTTTTATTTTTTTTTTTACTTCTCGAAGGCCACAAGCACACGATGCGTATCATATGTGGAAAGCCAGCAGCGTAATATAGTACCAGCTAAGTGGATGAGCTTTTTAAAAATCTTATCTAAGCAGTGCAGGAATTTTTCTGCACCAAAATTGACCTGATCTGTGGATATGTAAATTCACTGTCTGTCAATTGTTTGTGCAGACTGGATGCAAAGGATGAGATCTGGGAGAAATCCAAGACAGAATCCGCCATGTGACATGTGGATTTTGGCACGGAAACACATTAAAATCCGCATAAACCGCATGGCTGTGTGCATGTGTTCTGAATCTGCAATCCAAAGTCTGTGTTAACCTCCTGTTGCTCCTGGACAATTCCTCCGGCAGTTCTGTTCGCTCACATCCTCCTGCCTCTATGCACTCACGTGCGTGGTTACGCCATCCTGTGTCCCCCCTATAATCAGTAAGCAGCTGAGCATGCACTGAAGAGCTCCACATGCATATTTATTTTTCACATTTTTAGGGGAAACTGGTGAATAAATATAAGGCGTCCAGGGACATGAGACGGGGCGGTGCCTGCAGCCTAGAAGGAGACAAGTGCTTCTGGGAACTGTAGTTTCCAAGTTAGGCTACTTTCACACTTGCGTTTTTCTTTTCCGGCATAGAGTTCCGTCCTATGGGCTCTATACCGGAAAAGAACTGATCAGGCATATCCCCATGCATTCTGACTGGAGAGTAATCCGTTCAGTTTGCATCAGGATGTCTTCAGTTCAGTCGTTTTGATTGATCAGGCAAAAGAGAAAACCGCAGCATGCTACGGTTTTATCTCCGGTGAAAAAAACTGAAGACTTGCCTGGACGCCGGATCCAGCATTTTTTCCCATAGGGATGTATTGGTGTCTGATCCGGCGTTCAGAATACCGGAATGCCGGATCCGTCGTTCCGTTATGCGCATGCGCAGACTGAAAAAAGGTGAAAAAAAATAAATGCCGGATCCGTTTTGCCTGATGACACCGGAACGACGGATCCGGCATTTCAATGCATTTTTTTTTCGACTGATCAGGCATTTTTAAGACTGATCAGGATCCTGATCAGTCTTACTAATGCCATCAGTTAGCATACATTTTGCCTGATCCGGCAGGCAGTTCCGGCGACGGAACTGCTTGCCGGATCTCTCTGCCGCAAGTGTGAAAGTAGCCTTTCTCTAATGAAGAAGGCTTTACACAAAAAAGCTGAACACACCTAAAACGGGAAGATCAAAGCAAGTTTGTTTTGGCACAGGGCATTTTTATAGAAAAAGTGGTGTATAACAAACTATCACATTGCCATAGTAAACAAAGAAAAGATACAATACCCCTAAAACCCACAGTGGACATATAAGAGGAGAAATATAAAGCCTCCGCCATGAGACTGAGAAAAACTGCATGAATAATGCAGTTCATCCTCCTTTTTAATGGCTTTTTTTTTTCTTTTCTTTTTTTTTTTTGATGCAAAATGACCATTAAAAACTGATTACATGGCCACAGAATAGAAGCACACCCTGGTTCAAAAATGTCCATGAAAAACCCGACAATTTCTGTTTTTAATGTGCGTGTCCCCTCCTCCCTCTCGTGTGAATGTACCCCAGGGCTGCTTTCATACATCAGTGTTTGGTCAGTGATTTCCATCAGTGATCGTGAGACAAAACCAGGAGTGGAACCTCCAAAGAAAGGAGGTATAAGGGAAAGATCTGCACCTGTTCTGTATTTTTGCACCTGGTTTTGGCTCAGTTAGGACTCATGCACCCGAACGTTTATTTTATTTTTTATATATATATTTTTTTTTATCTGTTCTGTTTTTTTGCGGCCCATATGTCGAACCATTCACTTCAAATGCATCCATGTTTGCATGGCCATTCCGCAAATAAATAGAACATGTCCTATTATTGTCTGCGTTACGAACAAGGATAGGACTGTCTAGGGGCCAGCGGAATGTACACGGCCAGTATCCATGTTTTGCGGATTGGAGGTCATTTACGAATGGTGGTTCGTCTTGAAGTTTTGAAACTTTAATGCCCACAACTTGGTTTTGTCAAACGCTGCATTATCACAACACTCTGGGGAGTGGTGAGCAAAGTGCGGGGCCAGGGCCATCAGCCCCGACAAATTCACTTTAATTCATGCCAGGAAACTAGTGTAAATGACGCTTAAACAGGGGGGCATGGGCTCCTCCAAATTAGGGGTGAAGACTACTCCGATCCGGTGTCTGAGCCTCATCACGAATTGGGCACTTCCGGCAGTGCAGGGGGCTATCAGAGATCTGTACATCTGATTTTTGCAGGGGGAAAAGCCAGACAGCTCCATATGAAGTGATCACTCTATTGGGTGGTCCATTTGAGCCAAAACCACTATAAAGCAGCAGCTCTCGCCCTGAGGAGACCCTTCTAGGACCTCCATATGAGACATTGCCCACATTTACTAATACTGCATAAAAGTAATAGTGCTTTCATATGATCATATGCATTTTGTGGTCTGCACAATGCTAAATCACAAAAAATACTGATGTCCATGTTGCATCCGTTTTTTTTTTCTTTGCATATCCATTGTAACGATGCCTAAGGCCTCATGCACACCACTGTTGTTTTGGTCCGCATCCGAGCCACCGTTTTTGCGGCTTGGATGCGGACCCATTCACTTCAATGGGGCCGCAAAAGATGCAGACAGCACTCCGTGTGCTGTCCGCATCCATTGCACCGTACCGTGGTCCCGCAAAAAAATAGCATGTCCTATTGTCCGTTTTGCAGACACTTATAGGCATGTCTACAATGGGCTGCCCGTTCCGCAAATTGTGGAAGGCACACGGGCGGCTTCCGTTTTTTGCAGATCTGCGGTTTGCGGTCCGCAAAAAAACAGCACAGTCGTGTGCATGTAGCCTTTAACTGAGAATCTGCCGTTCTATCTTTTTTGTGGGACTGCGCAACAGACATACGGATGTGGACAGAACACTGTAAATGTGTTGGAATGGCCGAGTCAAAGCCCAGGGCTCAATCCAATAGAAAATCTGTGGTCAGACTTAAAGATGGGCAAAACTCCCAGTGGTAAGATGTGGCAAGCTCATAGAGACTTATCCAAAGCGACTTGGAGCTGTGATTGGTGGGGCTACAAAGTATTGACTTTAGGGGGGTAAATAGTTATGCACATTTACTTTTTCTGTTATTTTGTCCTATTCGTTTGCTTCACAATAAAAATAAAACAAAAAACATCTTCAAAGTTGTGGGCATGTTCTGTAAATTACATGATGCAAATCCTCAAACAATCCATGTTAATTCCAGGTTGTGAGGCACCAAAACACGAAAAAAAAAAAGTAAAGGGGGTTGAATACTTTTGCAAGGCACTGTATAGCAAAGTCCAGTCGGCACTCAATTCACCATTCACGCTGCAGCGGGAAGGAGCAAACTCCACGTGAAATAATCCCAGCAAGATATGTTCATTTATTTAATCTTCATGCGATATACATTTATTATGACGCGTTTCAGCCTTTCTTGGTTCAATACACGGTACATATAACACACGTCCTTATAATACATCATGGATCGGACACGGGTAAAGTTAAACATGTCCACCCATGGGCGGTAATTGACTCGGCACGAATTGGCAACTAAGTTTCGTTATCACCTAATAGTAAACAATCTGGCAATTCAATTTCAATATCCCGTGGTTACATAAATAAGGAGATCATGTTTCCAAAGAGATATGGCAGCTCGCATGTGTTCACGGGCGAACAGTGCGAACTGGCCATCACGGATTGTATTCAATGTGTGAATCCAATAGAGAAGCGTATTTGATTCACACATTGAATACAATGCACCCCAAGGGACTGAATCGTGAATGAGATTACACGTTTATAAAATACTCCTTTTTTCAGTTATTATGGACATGTTGATATCTTCCCTCGACCCAATCGTCACTCTGATCTTCCCTTTGGAAACATGATGTCCTTATTTATGTGACCACAGGATATTGAAATTGAATTGCCGGATTGTTTACAATTAGGTAATAACGAAACTTAGTTGCTGAGTCAATTACCGCCCATGGGTGGGCGTGCTTGACATTACCAAAACGCGTCATATTAAATGTATATCGCATGAAGATTAAATAAATGAGCATCTCTTGAAGCAAGATACTGTTGCTGGGATTATTTCACATATACCTTCTGGCAGTCGCATGTCTTTTCTGAGCATTCATTATTTAGACGCTCTGAAAGCAAAGTGTATTTCCTCCTGTGCATGCGCTCTGTTGGCCTGCGTCCCTATCTTTAGCTGTATTATTGGCTAAGCCTGAGCTGAAGCAGGGAGATTGTGGTTGAGGGCCCGACAGGCTTCTGACCAAGTCTTATCTCCTTCACTCCAGATGTAGTGATGGTTATTTTCAACTCCCACTCGTGGCCTAGTTTCCCTGTCCTTTTTTAAGATGTCTATTGACTAATGTCATAATTCTGACGATGTGTGTAGAGTCAGACCATGGGGCTTAGTTGTCGACGAACCGAACTTTAGTCTCTTGCATTATCCAGTCGGTGCTGCCACTGTGCAGGGACACCTCCTCCAACTGGTAACTCCCATCTGGACCTTGCTAGCAATTCATTTGTAACCTCTAACAGGAATAAGAAAGGGGAGCCCTACTTTCCTTATTGCTCAGGGTGCCATATAAAACAGACCCTGCTTTCCAGGATGAGCATTATGTAGACCTTTGATCCAACAAGGGATGTTAGAAGACTTGAGCTCTGAAGCCAGCACATCTGTGGGTTATAGTGCAAGTTGCTCACTGTCTATGCAGAATAATGCGGTACATTATCCGGTTTTAACGGTGGATTTTTCTAAAATCCGAACATTCCCTTTTCAGTGTGTCTGATCGCTGGGGTGCCACAGCTAGTACCCCTACCGATCAAAATAACTGAGGTTCATTGTCCCCTGTTTGAATGGAGAAGTGGCACTTCATTCAGAGTTGGTGGGGCTGACGGGATGAAGATGGATGAGCCCTGTACGAATACTGGCCCTGTTGGCCCCATAGACATTCAAATGGGGGCCACCTACCGCTCAGACACTTACCAGGAAATCCTGTAAATAGAGGAGAAGTTTGGATTCCGTGAAAACCTCTTTGAATACCTTTTAGGTATAGCTGGAATGGAGGGTGGTCACCAAACTTTTTTGTACTACAGGCCCGTTTCCTGCAAGACAATTTTCCCACAGATCGCTTTGTGCCATTGACTTCTCTTCAGGATAGGTCACCAACATCGGATCCGTCTACTGCATCTACAGTACCTTGTACACACGTTTTATTCCACTGCTGTATTCACGGGCCCTGCACATCCAGATGGACAGAAGACTGTGCACGTAGTTGCTGAAAGATGATTTTCAATGCAAATTCAATAGTTGAATAGAACTTTGGAACAATTTGAATGTTTCCATCTGTATTTAACAGTGTTCATGGGGCACAACCGGCATGTGATAAATGCAAATGGATGTGTTTCGCATTAGCAATGAAGTATTGCATAAATGGATAAATAACAGACTGAGTTAATTCTCCTTGTATTGAGGTAATGTGGCGGGCTATACGTATTGCTTGGGTTGTTATCGCCCACGGCTTCTGAGGGGTTAAACTGCCAGGATCAGAATTATTTCTGATCCCGGCTGTTGCAGGTGGTCGTCAGCTGTGTAACGCAGCCGCTCCATGCATTCCCTTTCAACCATTGATGTATGTGTACTTTTTGGTTATGAAGGTGTTAATCTGTGAACACTGAATGCAGTTATATACAGTTCCAGGATGGGTTACCACAACCACGGCCTTTCTCTTTAGGGGAAAATCTGTGCGTCAACTGCCAGATGTCAAACTATGTGCGGTCCCGCGATTTTTACTTAAAGGGGTTGGCTCACTTCAGTAAGCTGCATTTATCATGTAGAGAAAGTTAATACAAGGCACTTACTAATGTATGGTTATTCTCCATATTGCCTCCTTTGCTGGCTGGATTAATTTTTCCATCACATTATACACTGCTTGTTTCCATGGTTACACACCACCCTACAATCCATCAGTGGTGGACGTGCTTGCACAATAAAAATGGTGCCAAAACCGCTATTTCTTGTCACCTTGCCTCACAAAAAGTGTAATATAGAGCAACCAAAAATCATATGTACCCTAAACTAGTACCAACAAAACATAGAATGCGTCGGCAGATAAGAACCATTTGGCCCATCTAGTCTGCCCAATATACTAAGTACTATGGATAGCCCCTGGCCCTATCTTATATGAAGGATGGCCTTATGCCTATCCCATGCATGCTTAAACTCCTTCACTGTATTTGCAGCTACCACTTCTGCCACCCTATCCCGTAATTTCTAAAATAGGGCCACTTTTAGGGAGTTTCTACTCTAGGGGTGCATCAGGGGGGCTTCAAATGGGACATGGTGTCAAAAAAAACAGTCCAGCAAAATCTGCCTTCCAAAAACCATATGGCATTCCTTTCCTTCTGTGCCCTGCCGTGTGCCCGTACAGCAGTTTACGACCACATATGGGGTGTTTCTGTAAACTACAAAATCAGGGCCATAAATATTGAGTTTTGTTTGGCTGTTAACCCTTGCTTTGTAACTGGAAAAAAAAAATATTAAAATGGAAAATCTGACAGTGAAATTTTGAAATTGTATCTCTATTTTCCATTAATTCTTGTGGAACACCTAAAGGGTTAACAAAGTTTCTAAAATCAGTTTAGAATACCTTGAGGGGTGTAGTTTATAGAATAGGGTCATTTTTGGGTGATTTCCATTATGTAAGCCTCGCAAAGTGACTTCAGACCTGAACTGGTCCCTAAAAATTGTTTTGTGTTTTTTTTTAAATTTCAAGATTTGCTTCTAAACTTCTAAGACTTGTAACGTCCCCAAAAAATAAAATATCATTCCCAAAATGATCCAAACATGAAGTAGACATATGGGGAATGTAAAGTAATTATTTTTGGCGGTAATACTATGTATTATAGAAGTAGAGAAATTGAAACTTGGAAATTTGCAATTTAAAAAAAAAATTGGGTAAATTTTTTTTTTATAAATAAAAATGCATTTTTTTTTAACTTCATTTTACCAGTGTCATGAAGTACAATATGTGACGAAAAAACAATCTCAGAATGGCCTTGATAAGTCAAAGCGTTTTAAAGTTACGCCGTGCGCTCCTGCTCTCAGCAGGAATCCAGGCCGCGGTTCCACGGACCGCTCACGGACGTGAAAAACGGCCGTGTGCATTCAGCCTTAGACTGTTGCAATCTGTAAGTATTAGGTCTGCAGGGCATTTCCACATACAGAGCTACATAAAGGTCTCCTTTCACTGACTGCAGGCAGAGATTTTGGAAATGGTATCAAATTGAAATGATTTTGTGCTTTGCACTCAGAGATTAGAGGTTTCATTTTTACTTTCCCTGATCTCTTTACCTGTTCTTGCTCTAGTCTAAGTGGTTCTTGGCGATTTTGACATGTGCATCAGTAAGTCTGGTGGTGCGGAGTTCTGTTAGACCCAGTGCCATGGCATTATAACAAATGTCACAATATTGGATTATTTTTTACCTCAAACTGGATGTGTTAGCCCCCCCCCAGTTGCCCTCTATTCAGAATAATGGCCCCCACACTGGGGTCATTATACTGTGTAAGGGGCCCTCACAAGCTAGAACTGACTGGGCCCCACAGAAAATATTTGTATGTTAATGTTTTTTACTATGGAACTGTATGGTCTGAGGCATCTGTTAATGTATACGTTTTTGGTATACATTAAACGGATGGCAAAAATGTTATGTGAATCCAGCCTTAGTGTCAGAATAAGAACTAGTACAGGGAGGGGGGGGGGGGGGGGGCCCCCGCTATGTACTGCACAGCCTTGGCCTGGTGGTCAGCAATCTGCATCTTTTCCCCACTCATGCCAGGTCTAAAAAAGGTGGCATGGGCAGGGAAGGGGATACAGTTATGGCCATACAGTTATTGGATAACTCCTCAATACAGTGACTGGATACTTCAATACCGTGACTAGATAAAACTTCCATACAGTAACTGGATAGCACCACCATACAGTGACCGGATAAAAGGGTATAAGAGGGCACAATACAGGGTATAGTAAGAGGGCAGAATGCACGTTACAAGGAGGCACTGTACGGGGTGGGTGGGGCACAGTTACATGACCCTGTGACGTTAGAAGGTCCTTATGGTGCATGCAGTTTAGACACCACTATAAGAGTCAGAGGACAGCTGGGGCCCTGGATGGACAAGAGGGATGGACATAGCAAGTAGGTGGAAGGGGCTCTGAGGGGGATTCATACAAGAAGTAGTTGTAGGTGGTCTGTGCAGGGCACCAATAAGAGGGTGGAACAGGAGCTCTGGATACATGAAGGAAAGGAGACAGCAGGGGCTCCATAAGGATGGGATAAGACAGGATATGGGGGGGCAGGGGCCGGTGTCATGGAGGCAATCTGCTTAATGAGGCAGTAAAACAACTACACTGAACAAAAATATAAACGCAACACTTTCGGTTTTGCTCCCATTTTGCATGAGCTGAATTCAAAGATCTGAAACATTTTCTACATACACAAAAGACCCATTACACTCAAATATTATTCATAAATATGTCTAAATCTGTTGGTGAGCACTTCTCCTTTGCCGAGATAATCCATCCCACCTCACAGGTGTGGCATATCAAGGTGTTGATTAGACAGCATGAATATTGCACAGGTGTGCCTTAGACTGCCCACAATAAAAGCCCACTTTGAAATGTGAAGTTTGATCACAAAGCACAATGCCACAGATGTTGCAACGTTTGAAGGAGCGTGTAATTGGCATGCTGACTGCAGGGATGTCTACCAGAGCTGTTGCCTGTGAAATGAATGTTCATTTCTCTACCATAAGCTGTCTCAAAGGAGTTTCAGAAAATTTGGCAGTACATCTGTCATGATAGGGAGTGGGGGAACCCCCCCCCCCCCCCCCCCCCCGTCCCGTGCAGTTTGAAAGGGTAAAAGGAAATCAGCCTGGCCAAAAGGAGTAATAAGGGAGCAGGTCACCTCCTACAGCGTCCCTAATCCTCACCCTGACTCCTCACTGTATGAGCGGACCCCAATGGTAGGACGACTCATACTCAGGATTCCTAGAGGCCCTAAGTCGCCCTGGTAATCCCTCACCAAGGAGCAGGGAAGAGACGACCTGTTTATCCCAGTAATGGAGGAACAGGAGTCTCTATCTGAGGCCAGGCTGCAAGGAGATGGGAACACATACAGCATATGGAAATGGCAGGTAAGTGAAACCAATAACACACTTACCTGCCACAGACACACTGACTGGAACCCATGCACTAGTGCTGCTGTCCACACCAACATTTAAGGACACAGCACACACCACAAACCACACAGGAACCCAGGACGCCATAGCTGCAATAACATGAGACAGGGAAATGTCTAGTAAACATGCTGGACACCAAACACCACCAGACATGTAACACCAAACTAGACATACAAACACCCTGAACATAACCCACTCCATACTAATAGGGACAGGAAGGGAAGGAGACACCAGGATAACATGGGTGTCCCTCACTGGACAGATGGAACACCTTGGACTGGAGCAGAGCTCCAGCACCAACCACAGCTGAAGTACAACTGACTCCAGCCACAGAAGATATAAACCGAGTGACCACACCCAGTCAGGGAATTGACCCTTAAAGCACCAGACAGAGGGAGGCTACAACTTAAAGGGGAAGTTCACACACAAGCATACTAAACCACATGTTACCACTGGCAACAGCATGCATGGCAACCATGTCACGGCAATCACCCAGAAGGCCGAGACACTGCCACTGCATACTCTCACAACAACACATTGCCGCGGGCAACCGCAAGTGTGGCAACAGTGTCACAGCGTACACCATGGGCCGTGACAACATGCTAGCGGCCTCCCAACCGCAGACCACGTGTAACCACACCAGCCCAGGACCTCCACATCCAGCATATTCACCTCCATGATCGTCTGAGACCAGCCACCCGGACAGCTGCAGCAACAATCGGATTTCATAACCAAAGAATTTCTGTACAAACTGTCAGAAACCGTCTCAGGGAAGCTCGTCTGCATGCTCGTCATCCTCATTGGGGTCTGGACCTGACTGCAGTTCGTTGTCGTAACCGACTTGAGTGGACAAATGCTCGCATTCAATGGCGTCTGGCACGTTCTGCTCACGGATGAGTCCCGGTTTTCACTGTTCGGGGCAGATGGCAGACAGCGTGTGTGGATGATCGAGTGGTCCATGGTGGCGGTGGGGTTATGGTATGGGCAGGCGTATGTTGTGGACTATGAACATAGGTGCATTTTATTGATGGCATTTTGAATGCACAGAGATACCGCGACGAGATCCTGAGGCGCACTGTTGTGCCATTCATTCACGACCATCGACTCATGTTGCAGCATGATAATGCACGGCCCCATATTGCAAGGATCTGTACACAATTCCTGGAAGCTGAAAACATCCCAGTTCTTGCATGGCCAGCATACTCGCCTGACATGTCGCCCATTGAGCATGTTTGGGATGCTCTGGATCGGTGTATACGACAGCGTGTTCCAGTTCCTGCCAATATTCTGCAGAAATGTCTCCACTTCATTGTAACGTTTCCTTGGTCTGCCCGTTCGCCAGATTTCACTTATTTCTGGGCCTAGGCGTTCCGCCAGTTTCAGCGAACCTACAAGTGCAAAATATATAGGACCAGCTGGAACATCTGTCAGAAATGTGCCATAGGATACCATATGGAACCTGTGTCTGCATATCTCATCCTGAATCCTGGCTCAATTGCACAGTTTTCTCAAAACGTATTCTGTCTCTCTAATATTGTAATCACTTACATATATCATCATTAAATTCACACATAGAATTAGAAGGTGTGTTATTTTTTTTGTTTTGTGAATGAGTGTATATTACAGTTATGTGCAATTAAAGTGGGTTTGTGGGACCTGCTGGGTCCTGGAAAAACCTTTTTAAAGCGGGTTTATAGTTTGGAAAACAGTTTTGCCTTGCGTTCTTCAGAATAAGTGACTGTGATCCTGTTTCTGGCATTCATTGTGATCGGCTTTCTCCTTTCAGCTCCTTCTTTCCTGTAAATGTTTGGTGTTTCCCATAGATATTGGATTGACTATTGAAATGTGAAGTGCACGTGCAGTGTGACAACAGATTTGGAATCCATCAATTAAAGGGGTTATGCCGTGATAGAAGTAAAAAGTTTAAATCGGATATCGTATAGTACATGACAATCTCTAACAAAGCCAGAACCAACCCTGTACCTGACATGGTGTCACGGTCATATTGGTGTTTGACCGTGACGCGGTTGCCTTGCAGACTGGTTGCCAGGGGCAACGTGTAGTTTGTGGTTTGCACGTGCACTTCCCCTTTAAGGTGTGCCTCCCTGCTGTTTGGTGAGCATGGGGTTAATCTTCTAGCTAGTGGGGATTAAGGTGTTTCCTGGGTGTGGCCGCAAGCTTGATATAAACCTGTGGCTTGCTGGCTGGGTGCAGTTGTACTACAGCCTTGCTTTGTGTTGGAGCTTTGCTCCTTGCCTGGGTGTTCCAGCCCAGTCCTTGAAGGCCACCTTATGGAACATAAATTGTCCTCCCTTTTGTACCCTCCATGTACAGTTTACCCTCACTTGTTGTATGTGTGGTGTGGGTTTATGTTCTGGGTGTGTAGCGTTTTGTTAGTGGTTACATGTCTGGGCTGTTGTTGGTGTTGGTCCTTGCATGTATGCTATACATTACCCTGTATGTTGATATCTCCGAAAGGGGCTGGGTCAACCATATGTCTGGATGCAGTGCTGCCTGGGGCTGCCGTGAACCTTGCTGTATGGGGCCCAGGCAGTATCGGGTGTGCTGAATACCTGTGTGTGGTGTTGTTTGTACGGAGTCCTATTTGGTGTGTGGGCTTCTGTACGTATGCTCAGGTTCCAGTCGTGGTGGCAGCGGCAGGTAAGCGTGTTGTCTGGTGATCTTACCTGCCAATCCAGATGCTTCAAATGGTCACTTCCCTTCCACCTGTTACTAGGGAGCTGGAGACTCTGGTTTGTCTGAGTCCCTGAGGAACCGTTTGTCTTCTATTCCTGACCCCTATGCCAGGGACCGTCGGGGTCAGCAGGTTCCAGGTTCCAGTGCATGAGCCCTCCCACCTTGCTCATGCGGTCAGGAGATCAGGGTTAGGATTAGGGCAGCTATAGGTTGTGGCCTGCTCCCTTCATTATCTGACCTAGTAACAGATCCTACTATACGGTGGGGAGTTTCCCCCACTCCCCACCGTGACACATGGATACAGAGATCTCCCCATTCATTGCTCCAACTGTTCTGCTGAATTCTCCTCAGGCTGGCAGCTCGGTGGGTGCGCCCTTTCTCGGGGGTAGGGGGTAGTTCTTTTTGCTGTAACTCCACCACCACAGAACATATGGCTATATAAAAACTAAATCTGAATACTTTTGTAATTGCGTTAGGGATGAGCGAATCGACTTCGGATGAAACATCCAAAGTCGATTCACATAAGACTTTGTTTCGATACTGTACGGAGCGAGCGCTCTGTACAGTATTAGAATGTATTGGCTCAGATGAGCAGAAGCTATTGCTTTGTGAAGACTCGCGAGACTTCGAGTAATAACTTCATAAATTGATTTCTACTGTAAAAAAAAAAACCTTTCCCGAACTCTGGTTCGGTTCCAAGTGGTACCTTCGGCTCATCTGAGCCAATACATTCGAATACCGTACGGAGCGCTTGCCCTGTGCAGTATTGAAACTAAGTCTTATGTGAATCGACTTTGGATGTTTCATCTGAAGTCTATTCGCTCATCCCTAATGCAATTACAAAAGTGTTCAGATTTTGTTTTTAATGTTTGTTCTTAAAAAAAAAAAAAAAAAGCATTCAGATCCAGGTGTTGGTTTGATAAATGTAGAATGTTTCATGGCACAACCCATTTAATACTTTGCTAGGAAACAAATACTGCAGTCATGAGATGACATAATCATCATTATACATATTTGACCAGATATTTTTTTCATTTGTGACCTAATGGTATCTGCTATTCTACCTTACTGGAATGTGAAGTATGCTGATTCAGTCTGTAATGTATGTAAAGCGCAGGCAGAGCTGCAGTTGCAGAATGAATGTATCTTACATCACAGTCGTACCATTCTGTCCGCCCAGCGCTGTGATGACAAGTGAAAGCTGTGATTTGGTTTTGTAAAGTTTTGCTTCGAGGTATATTTTATTTAAACAAATGCTATGGTTTATTCCCACCGAGCTCTGCCTTCCAGAAACGGCAAAAAGTAATGTCACCTCCAAGAAATATCATTATTTTACACAGTCCCAGGGACAAGGCAGCCGGGACAGAACATATGTTTTCAACTACACTGTAGTGAAACCATTCTCCGCTGGTCTAAAAATAAAGAGACAGCAGATGTCCGCTTAACCCTTCTATCCTAGATATGTGGGAAACCTTCTTCATCCTGCAGATTCTTACACGAGTGACACACAGCGACATGATGGTAACACGCAGGGGACGGCCACCACACGTAACCATTAACGTAACTGCGGCTATCCTGTAACCTAATAATATAAATATATATATTATGTATGTGTGATCGGGGTCTTGTGAGAATGTTGTGTTCTGTACACCATGCACCCCAATATTCTCAGGTCAGCGCGAGGCATTTTGTGACTATGCAATGGTATGTAACAATTTTTATATAGCGCCAATACAGTTGCAAAAAAAGTAAGTGAACACTTTGGAATTATATGGATTTCTGCACAAATTGGTCATAAAATGTGATCCGATCTTCATCCAAGTCACAACAATAGACAATCACAGTCTGCTTAAACTAATAACACACAAAGAATTAAATGTTACCATGTTTTTATTGAACACACCATGTAAACACTCACAGTGCAGGTGGAAAAAGTATGTGAACCCTTGGATTTAATAACTGGTTGAACCTCCTTTTGGCAGCAATAACTTCAACCAAACGTTTCCTGTAGTTGCAGATCAGACAACGGTCAGGAGTAATTCTTGACCATTCCTCTTTACAGAACTGTTTCAGTTCAGCAATATTCTTGGGATGTCTGGTGTGAATCGCTTTCTTGAGGTCATGCCACAGCATCTCAATCGGGTTGAGGTCAGGACTCTGACTGGGCCACTCTAGAAGGCGTTTTTTATTCTGTTTAAGCCATTCTGTTGTTGACTTACTTCTATGCTTTGGGTCGTTGTCCTGTTGCAACACCCATCTTCTGTTGAGCTTCAGCTGGTGGACAGATGGCCTTAAGTTCTCCTGCAAAATGTCTTGATAAACTTGGGAATTCATTTTTCCTTTGATAATAGCAATCCATCCAGGCCCTGACGCAGCAAAGCAGCCCCAAACCATGATGTCCCCACCACCATACTTCACAGTTGGGATGAGGTTTTGATGTTGGTGTGCTGTGCCTGTTTTTCTCCACACATAGTGTTGTGTGTTTCTTCCAAACAACTCAACTTTGGTTTCATCTGTCCACAGAATATTTTGCCAGTACTGCTGTGGAACATCCAGGTGCTCTTGTGCAAACTGTAAAGGTGCAGCAATGTTTTTTTTTGGACAGCAGTGGTATCCTCCCATGAAATCCATTCTTGTTTAGTGTTTTACGTATCTTAGATTCGCTAACAGGGATGTTAGCATATGCCAGAGACTATTGTAAGTCTTTAGCTGACACTCTAGGATTCTTCTTCACCTCATTGAGCAGTCTGCGCTGTGCTCTTGCAGTCATCTTTACAGGACGGCCACTCCTAGGGAGAGTAGCAGCAGTGCTGAACTTTCTCCATTTATAGACCATTTGTCTTACCGTGGACTGATGAACAGCAAGGCTTTTGGAGATACTTTTATAACCCTTTCCAGCTTTATGCAAGTCAACAATCCTTAATCGTAGGTCTTCTGAGAGCTCTTTTGTGCGAGGCATCATTCACATCAGGCAATGCTTCTTGTGAAAAGCAAACCCAGAACTGGTGTGTGTTTTTATAGGGCAGGGCAGCTGTAACAAACACCTCCAATCTCATGTCATTGATTGGACTCCAGTTGGCTGACACCTCACTCCAATTAGCTCTTGGAGATGTCATTAGTCTAGGGGTTCACATACTTTTTCCACCTGCACTGTGAATGTTTACATGGTGTGTTGAATAAAAACATGGTAACATTTAATTCTTTGTGTGTTATTAGTTTTAAGCAGACTGTGATTGTCTATTGTGACTTAGATGAAGATCAGATCACATTTTATGACCAATTTGTGCAGCAATCCATATCATTCCAAAGGGTTCACATACTTTTTCTTGCAACTGTATATTTCACAGCAGTTTATCATGAGAAGGTACATGTACCAAGAAAATCCATGATCATAGAATAACTAATCAACACTTCAGACAAGAAAAGCGAGGGCCCTGTTCACAAGAGCTTACAATTTAGGCTTGTTTAACATTTGCGTTAAGCAGATCCGGCAGGCTGTTACCGTGAATAACAGGTGGTACTGGGAGCTGCCGAGGTTCTCTCTGGTTCCATTCACTATAATAGGGGACTGGCAGAGATCCGGCTGCGTGCAGCAGTTTTCGTTCAGTGCCCTCTCTGCATATTTGCTGGGTAGTGGACGAATCTCTGCCGCTCCCCATTATAGTGTAGCACCCAGTATTCATGAATCCGGAAAGCTGTTCCTGCTGGATCTATGTTAATGCAGATGTGAAACAGGCCTTAGGAGGAAGGAGGGGGGGGGGGGCAAAAAGGTAAGAGCTCATTTTTTACAGTGGTCCAGCCGGGGTAGTACACATAAAACCATCCGCCAGTATCTCTTCAGCTATGAAGGGCAAGGGGTGTGGGTGGTTACTGCTGGATGAAGAGCTACAGTAGGGGATGTGATAGGCCAGCCTAAATGTTTTGGGACAGAGCAATGCTTATTATCTTTGTTTTTAAAAGGGGGTGATGAGATTTAAAAAAAAAAAAATCCCATTCACTTTTTAGTCCCCCTAGAGGACTTTAACATGCAAATCGCTACCTTCCTATCAAGCCCTGCTACACAGTGGACTGAGCGGTGTCATTCTGAAGCTACTCCTGGAACAGCTAATGAGTGGGTGTGAAACCCTGTGATCAGATATTATTGGCCTAATCTGCCATCAATAACAAAATCCTCAATTTTACTGCCTGATGGACAGCTTTTCTCCTGTATCTCTAGGCTGCTGAGATAAGGGTCTGCACTTGAGGAACATAAGCCGTAGTATCTGAGGATTTCAGCCGCCTGCAATGTTTTAAACATATCCTTTAACACTTATTTTCCTGAATATTTAAGTTAACACAAAAACACGAAGGCCCTTTTCCATTTTAAATAAGGGGTCCGTTAAAATTCGGTAAGATTTCCAAACAGGTTTTCAATTCAACCACAAGCAACAGAAAAGTCTGTGATCTAAAACATGTGTTCCTGCACATCTGTGGACTGGTGCAAAAATAAATACCCAATAAATTTTGCCAAAAGCTGCACTTTTAAAATGTGCTTGTGAACGAATGATCTGGCATACCGAAAATGTTAGGTATAGTGTATTAAGAATGTCCTTAAGCTGCAAGGTCTCTGGCTGTGCATGCGCTGCCTTTTCTATGCTGTCAGGGTTCAATGTGTAAAGTAAAGCTCTACGTTTGACTATTCCCAGTGCTACACTGGTTCAGAGCTGGAGTTGAACTGGTACTGCAATTTAAACCTAACCACTTGAATAGTCCTACGTTGCAGTTCTCGGCTTCATTAAAGGGCATCTGTCAGCAGATTTGTACCTATGAAACTGGCTGACCTGTTACATGTGCGCTTGGCAGCTGAAGGCATCTGTTTTAGGCCCATGTTCAAATAATGTTTTAATATACTGTGGCATGTAAAATTTGGGCAACCCATGTCAAAATTACTGTTGCACTGAACAGTTAAAGGGGTATTCCCATCTTGGACATTGGGGGAATATCGTTCGGATATGCCCCCAATGTATGATTGCTGTGGGTGCCACATCTAGCTCCCGCACCTGTCCTTAGAACGGAGCCTGTAAAGTGGAGGGCCCACCGCGCATGTGCGGCCAACCTCCATTCACTTCTATGAGAGTGCCGAAATTGGTGGTGGTCACTGCTATTTTCAGACGTCCCATCGAAATGAAGCGCACACGCAAGCACGCCTAGCGCTCCGTTCACTTGTATGGGGCTGAAGGAAATGGCCAAGCCAACACTCCTTTATTTTGCGCACCCCCATAGAAATTATTGGAGGGTGGCCGCACATGTGCAGTACGCTCTCCGTCCCTTTGCGGGCTCCATTATAAGGATAGATGCGGGTCCCACAGGTGGGACCAGCACCTATAAGACATTGTGGGCATATCCTAGCAATATGCCCCAAAATCCAAGACGAGACAACCCCTTTAGGCAAGTTGAAGATGAAATCATCTCCAAAAGTCATAAAGTTAAAGATGACATATTCCCTTGTATTTTAAGCCCAACATTTTTTTTGACAATTTTCAAATAACAAAAAAAAGGGAAAAGGGCCTGAAGCAGAACTTTGGGCACCCTGCATGGTTAGTACTTAGTAGCACCCATTATGGCAAGTATCACAGCTTGTAATTTGTAGCCAGCCAAGAGTCCTTCACTTCTTGTTTGAGGGATTTTCATCCATTCTTCCTTACAAACGTCTTGAAGTTCTGTGAGATTCCTGGGACGTCTTGCATGAACTGCTCTTTTGATGTCTATACACAGATTTTCAATGATGTTCTGATCAGTGGACTAGGTAAAACCTCCAGCTTGTGCCTTTTGAAAAATACATTTGTTCATCCAGTTCGGCCTGTCCTCCTGCAAGTTGATTCAGAGGAAGGCAAAAAAAAAAAATTAAGGTAGAAGCCAATTTTCCCCAAAAATTCCTTCCCGTCCCCAATTAGGCAATCAGAATAACTCCCTGGATCAACGACCCCTCTCTAGTAGCTATAGCCTGTAATATTATTACACTCCAGAAATACATCCAGGCCCCTCTTGAACTCTTTTAGTGAACTCACCATCACCACCTCCTCGGGCAGAGAGTTCCATAGTCTTACCGTAAAGAATCCTCTTCTATGTTTGTGTACAAACCTTCTTTCCTCCAGACGCAGAGGATGTCCCCTCGTCACAGTCCTGGGGATAAATAGATGATGGGATAGATCTCTATACTGACCCCTGATATATTTATACATAGTAATTAGATCTCCCCTAATTAGATGTCACTAATTTATGCTGCCCTCAGAGAGGTCAGTATAAAGTTGATGACAGGTGCCCTTTAAAGCATACCTACCCTTTCTACAAACTTTGCATTAATTGATAGCAGTGTGTGTACATTTCTATTAATTATGACTTGTATCTGGTATTTTTAGCAGTTTTCCCCTCTGTATGCTGTGTCTCTAGTTTGCCGTTCCCCACAACTGGTGGGTGAAGACTAGCTCCCATCTACTGCACCGTAGAGAAGTAGAGTAGAGGAGAATCTCCCCTAGAAGCAGCAGCAGGATAATGGGGGACATTACAGAGAAGTACTGATCTGTATAGCGCTTGGGCTGAGATAGGAACTGTTAAGCTATGCAGCCTCTTACTGTGTCTGTCTTTCTTGGTTCCTGTTCACTCCTCCCCCTCCACCTCTCCACAGACTTGTATCAGATGTGATATGATCCTTCAGTGAGCAGGCAGTGTCCTAGATGGATTTCTCATGATTTTCGAGTCTGTAATTTAGAAATGAGGGGGTGGGGTAAAAACTGCATAACTCTAGAACAAGGCATTTTTTCTCTTTATAAGATATATTGCAAATAACCATAGGAGACATATCTATGTGCTATTGATTTATGCCAAGGTGTGTAAAAAAAAAAAAAAAAAAAAAAATAGGGACCATTTCACATACTTTGCATTTCAAATATTTACAGTTTTCAAGATTGCTTCCTCAGTGCATAGGAATGTTTATTATATTATTATTATTATTTATTATTATTATTCCCCTAAGATTTAAAGGGCTATGCTAGCCGCATTGTCAGCTGCCCATCAGTGCCATAGCCTTTGAATGAAGCAACAGCACACATGCTCAATCACACGTGCATGGCAAGGGAGAACTGTTATATAGTCAGTGTTATATATTCAGCATTAAGAAGGTTAATTTAAAGGTCTTATCCATATATCGGAAAAGCAGCGCTACAGCAGAACTAATAGAATATTAGTCCCATATTTACCGAAAGACTTAAAAAAAACAAAAAAGGGTTCACACTACTGCATTAATTTATTGAGGTTTAGGTTTTTTGAAGACAAAGCACTTGATATATTCGGTTTAATATCTGATATCTGGGGACTAATGAATATTCAGTTCAACACCTGAATTTTTTTATGTTTTAATTCTTAGAGTGGTGTTTCATTGTTTTTTATTTTTGTTTTTGTATTTGTTTTTATTTTTATTAATTGCTATTTCATTATTTATTGCCTCTTTCTTTCATTGTATAAGGGTGACACCCTAAAATAAAACCTATATTAATTCCGTGTCTCAAGGTGATTCCGGAGATAGCGTGCCAATCCTCTACTATATTTAGGCTCAATCACTGCTCTATTCAGACACCTCCTAGTCATGGCCCTCTATTCTGTTGATCGGTGGGTGTGAAGCTCCTTTTGGGTAGCCCCAGACTTTTTGCTTACGTTGATTAGAGGACAGAGATTTGGGCCACTAGTTCACAGAAGATTTCCCAGATTGGATACACCTGTAGCAAACTCTCAGCTGTGAGAAGTAGTATTTTTGTAGTAATGCTCCAGTTCACTAACCTCAAAAAAATATCTCGGAAAGGGTGAGGAAAGTAAATTAGAAACTTGCTATATGCAGCAGGTAGTTCCTATGTCGTTCCCTGCTTGAACGCATAGAACCACTGCCTGCAGGAGGTTCTCGGGCTGGAGCATGGCTTTGTAGACTAAGGAAGTGTGATCCAGTTTGACCTATTTTTGGTCATGGAATGTAAGGAGGTATGGTACAGGCGCATCAATTTATTTTCCTAAAGACCAAAGATATTAATCTTCCTTGATTTCTGCAGAGTACTACCTAAAGCAAGTGAGGAAACGGGATCTGGATTTTATTTTCCGTACATGTTTAGTCTAATAATGAACCTGACACTTTGGCTGATACTGAGGAGCAGCAAACTCCATGTATCATCCATGTAATAAAATATTAGCTGGCACCGTCGTGCGGTGTACATTTACTATAAACTGTGTTACCATTTAGCTGTATGATCTATGTGTAAATTTACAGAATGTGTTGGCCTTCACCCTTCCCCAGCATTCACCACTTGCATCCCAGGAGAAGTTAATGCAACAGTACCTTCACTTGTGGTTCTGTGCCGAAAATTCAATATTTCAATTTTTTTTATTTTATTTTTTTCATGTCAAAATATCCAGTGGCTTCCAATTGACTATTTCATTTGGCCTAACTAACGTCTAAGCTCTCAAATTACTCTAGGTAAGCATATTGTAACAAGCGATCTGTACCGTGCGCTCACATCTGTTAATTCAATTGTCACACACTAAGTGAGACTTCATACAAAAGTTCAGCCATAGTTGGAGACTTCTCGTAACACTGGAGCTTCTATCGACTCCGGTATCTAGGATATTAGATGTTATGAAAGAAATTACCTGTCTATAAACTGCTACCTTGAAACTGAAAAAAAATAAAGAAAGAAAGATAAAATGTGATACATGTTTCTGCCTGGTTGTTGAAGGGGTATTCCAGTTCTATAAACTTGGCATAACTGCGATTGTCCCATGATTAGATATGATTTTCTGGAAGGTCGGACAAAACAACCATTTTTAATATAAAAAAAATAAAAAATGTACCCAGATAGAAATGTCAGATTTATGCAAAAATCACCATGCGATTACGCAAATTATTACAGATGTGCGCTGATTAGACACTGGATCTTGCCACAGGAGGATGATGCCCGATAAAGACTCCCAGAGGCTATTTTTGGGTAGTGTGCCTCTTAACAAGGGACGGTCAACTGCTAGATTTCACTCTACGATGTACTTGAAGACATTTTGCTCAGTTGGCAAACTTTGATGGTGTCATTGGACTGAGCGAAGCAGGATCATCATTTTTTACAAATTGCTCACCATTAGGGATGAGCGAACTCGAACTGTATAGTTCGGGTTCGTACCGAATTTTGGGGTGTCCGTGACACGGACCCGAACCCGGACATTTTCGTAAAAGTCCGGGTTCGGGTTCGGTGTTCGTCGCTTTCTTCGCGCTTTTGTGACGCTTTCTTGGCGCTTTTTGAAAGGCTGCAAAGCAGCCAATCAACAAGCGTCATACTACTTGCCCCAAGAGGCCATCACAGCCATGCCTACTATTGGCATGGCTGTGATTGGCCAGAGCACCATGTGACCCAGCCTCTATTTAAGCTGGAGTCACATAGCGCCGCCCGTCACTCTGCTCTGATTAGCGTAGGGAGAGGTTGCGGCTGCGACAGTAGGGCGAGATTAGGCAGATTAACTCCTCCAAAGGACTTGATTAACTGATCGATCTGCAGCTGTGGATCATTGAGCTGCTGATCCTCAATTGCTCACTGTTTTTAGGCTGCACAGACCGTTTGTCAGTCTCATTTTTCTGGGGTGATCGGCGGCCATTTTGTGTCTTGTGGTGCGCCAGCACAAGCTGCGACCAAGTGCATTTAACCCTCAATGGTGTGGTTGTTTTTTGGCTAAAGCCTACATCAGGGTGAAGCTGTCACACCAAGTGCATTTAACCAGCAATAGTCTGTTCATTTTTTGGCCATATACAAAATCAGGGGCAAGCTGCGCCTGTCACCAAGTGCATTTAACCCTCAATGGTGTGGTTGTTTTTTGGCTAAAGCCT